>NC_053027.1:317437207-317593340 GCF_003073215.2 Triticum urartu
GGGTTGCCTGGCTCTTGTGCTTACCACTACGTTCCCGATTGTTCGGCTAGGCGGTAAAGGGAGCACCTCTGCGATTGTTACTGCCGGGTCAGCTGGATGTGTACCTCAGACTGGGTGAAGCCGAAAGCTAGCGTTCTTAAGGGAATATTCGGTCGGTGAGATAAAAGATGATCTTTTTACTCATTTTATGCGCCCCAGATGCTTTTTTTGCGTCTTTTTACGCAGTCCAGACATGCACTTTAGGGCATGCCTCCCAGCGAAAGGAACCCCTAACGGAACTATTCTCTCTGGAAGATGTTTCTTACTAACCATGTAATATAACATAACTAGTTGGGCACTTGTCTGATAAAGCACTAATGAACGCCTGGTCTCCACGCATACCACGGTTCTTATATAACCGCTATGGTATTCGGACACACTCCGGACCGTCAGGTCCCGAGGTTGAAGCGAAAAGGTCGGCAACGACAAACGATCTACAATCCGGCTAGAAGGCATTACACATGTCAATTCAAAATTACATAGTCATTCTGACTGATTGTATTCCTCTTCTATACCATCTAACAGGCTGTCTAATTTACAGTCCTGCTGGGAATACTTTGCGGCCAACTCTACTTGGCCGTATACTAAGCTCACAGGGATCTCCTTCCTGTCAGGCCCCACTGGTCTGACCTCGGCCATGTGGTTTGGGTCAGACCTCGTAAAACGGGTCTTCACCATGGCCCAGGCTTCCCTAGCGCCTTGTCGGCAGGCCGATATCTTCCACAACCAGAAGCGCCGCCGAGCTCCCTTCAGCTTCTCCGCAAGCTCTCCAAGGCCCTCGGGCATGGAGTGGGCAGGCCATAAGGCTTGAGCAACACCACGCATCGCCTGCCCAATTCGCTCGTGCAGTTGCATGAGTTCGGGAAGAAGGTCACCCGTAGAACCGGGCATCTCCTCTGCAGGACGACCTGTGAGCATACCTACAGACATTACTCTGTTAGTCGACTTCCTCGCCGAACTCTTTTTTCAAAGTTCGTTCAAGCAATTACTAAAAATGCCGCGTCGAAGCCACTGATTCTCCTTCGTGGAGTCCGACAGCTAGACACGAACATCTTTAAGTTTGACGTCCAGCTTGGTGTTGGCATCCTGAAGATCATTCTTCTCTCGCCTCACCTTTGTCAACGTACTCTCACCGGCCTTTAGCCGGCGTAAGAGTTGTTGCTTTTACGGATCGAGTCCGGTGCCATCTGCAACATGATTTGTCAGATTTGCACCCACACCGCACAATACTAATCTTTCAAAGTGTATCTTACCTGAGGGGGTCTCTTTGGGCTCCCCTGCTGCGGCTAGTGCGGCCTCTAGTTGGGCCTTGCACTTTTCCAGCTCCTGGGACAGTACAGTATTCTTCTCTGTAAGAACCTGCATATTAAACGATCCTTAAATCAGTTGCTCTAACTGTTTCAAGTCTCGGGGGCTACTGGTATATATATATTTGACCAAAATTTTCTTACCTGTATGTCTTTTACATACTGCTCCGTGGCTCTGGCTAAACCATTTTGAGCGGCACGGAGGTACGCATCTCCCGAATTAAAGGCATCTAAAGCCTCTTGGGAGAAACAAGCATCGCGTAGAACTGTCCGGCGACGCCTGTGGTTCATGGCACTCTCCACTTCAGAATTTGTGGCAGACAGCCTGTCCGCATCCTCTGTCGGAGGAGCGTCCGGTGCGCGCCTTGTGCTCGCCTTCGCTTCCTGGCCAGACGTTGGAGCCTGGCTGGTGGAGGCGCGATTGGCAACCTCTCCAGATGTAGTCCGGCGAGGTCTCTTCGTTCTGAAGATAGCACGAACGTTAATATGCCCTGACAGAATAACACCAGGGAAACAGAGGGTGCGCTATAACTTTGCGCCGGCATCTCAGTCCAGACTACATTCCTTTTTGCCCCACGGGGCCCTGCGGCCCCTCGTTGGCTAGCCGCCGCAGGTTCGGCCTCCCGCCTCGAAAATCTCCCCTGCAAAACAAAGTTGTCGTCAGAAACACCGGAATACGTGAGAGTGGAATCTCTCTTAAGGGAATGAGACTCCGGTTTCTGTCACCTGGGAGGCCGGGATTAACCCTGGGTAATCAGCCGTGATGGCTACCAAGGTATTGTCCTTGCTTAGCTGATGGAACACCCCGTCGATAAGCTCCGCCGATATGTCCGGATCCTCTTCAGAGTCCGGATCGAGGGACCGTTCTGGGTCCTCGGGCTGTGGAGGGCGGCTGTTTATATCCTTTACCACCTGTCGTAGTTCCTGCATTGAATTCGTTAGACTACATATCTAACCGTGGGAGTATAAAACAAACGGGCAAGCGTAGTTGTTCACTTAACCAACTTGGAGGATTGTACATAGTAAATCCGGCCTGCGGGTTGACGCGGAGGAATTCCTCCTTTTCTCCCTTGTACAAAGAGCATAAGATCTTTACTAGAGCGGCAGCTGAGGCCGGCCCCTTACGACCGTAACGGGTGGCGTCATCCTCCCCATTGAAATCCCACATGGGGTGGCCTCTATATTGAAGCGGCTCCACCCCCCGCATAATGCATGCGGCCATGACTCCAATCATGGTTAGTCCGGAATGAGCCAACAGTCTTATCCGGCCCATCAGGTAAAGGACGTCTCTGTCGCTTTCTCTCTGAGAGCTCCGCGGATGCCAGCTCAAGCGTTTCTTCAATGGAGCACTGTTGAACTCAGGGAGACCGACCCGGATAGGGGCCGGTAGCGGGACGTCATCTGTATAAAATCATTCCGAAGTCCAGTCCTCGGACGCCTTCTTTGGGGTTCCGGATAGGTATCCGGTCCCGGCGATGCGCCATACTTCGGCTTCGCCCACTTGGTATATAGACCCCTTTTGAGAACAGGGCACCAGGCAGAATAACCTCTTTCACAGCGTGAAATGAGCCTCAACGCCTAAAAATAGCTCGCAAAGGGTGACGAAACCCGCAAGATGCAATACGGAGGCGGGCGTGAGATTGTGCAGCTGGAGGCCGTAGAACTCCAGAAGCCCGCGGAGAAATGGATGAATCGGAAATCCCAGTCCCCTTATTAGATAGGGGACGAGGCACACCCGCTCTCCTTTAGAAGGATTGGGGGTGCTCTCCGCTTGTTTTCCGCTATTGTAGGTGGCGAGACCGGCTCGGACCGGGACCATGTATGCCTGAGGGAGAAATCCCTTGGCCTGAAGTGACTCTAACTCGCTATGCGGGATGGTGCAACTCTCCCAGTCCCCGGGTTTGGGACCGGAGGGGCGAGGGGAGGAGCTGCGACGGCTGGTCATGTTGGAATGGACCTTTGCTGGAAGCGCTCTGATGATGACTCGCGGAAAGGAGAAGTTGTGGTTTGGACCTAAATCCCCATCCCGTTAAATAGGCGGCTCGTTTATACGGCTAGGGGTGTGGATGAAAAAACACCCCGGCTTTTCGCATTCGTTTGAAAACGTGGAAGACGGCCATTATTGGGCGTGGGAGCCGAAGAGCACTACATTACAAAAATCGGACATTATTCCTACAGGTACACAAGATTTGGAGAAGAACCCTCCATGCAATGCCGAACAATCTGCGCGCCGGACTCATCATCATTGAAGCCTGGTTTGGGGGCTACTGAGGGAGTCCTGGATTAGGGGGTGTTCGGGTAGCCGGACTATACCTTCAGCCGGACTCCTGGACTATGAAGATACAAGATTGAAGACTTCGTCCCGTGTCCGAATGGGACTTTCCTTGGCGTGGAAGGCAAGCTTGGCGATGCGGATATTCAAGATCTCCTACCATTGTAACCGACTCTGTGTAACCCTAACCCTATCCGGTGTCTATATAAACCAGAGGGTGGTAGTCCGTAGGCAATCAACTCCATATACAACAATCATACCATAGGCTAGCTTCTAGGGTTTAGCCTCCTTGATCTCGTGGTAGATCTACTCTTGTACTACCCATATCATCAATATTAATCAAGCAAGAGTAAGGTATTACCTCCATCAAGAGGGCCCGAACCTGGGTAAAACAAAGTGTTCCCTGCCTCCTGTTACCATCCGGCCTTGACGCATAGTTCGGGACCCCCTACCCGAGATCCACCGGTTTTGACACCGACACTCTCCCTGTGATGGCCTGGCTTATTAGGGATGATAGACTACTCATATCAATAAGGAATTCCTTCTTTTCCGGTAGCCCATTCGGACAGAACTCCAAAGTTAAGCATGCTCAGCTTGGAGTAGTGTCAGGATGGGTGACCGACCGGGAAGTTGCTCCCGGGTGCGCATGAGTGAGGACAAAGTGCGCAGAAAAGACTAGTATTGATCTTTGGGGCCAGTCTAGATCCCGCCAGGAGTAACGACCACCTGTGGGTGTGTCCGGGGCGTTACAAGTTCGTATCAGAGCCGACCCTCGCGGTTACACAGAAGGTTGCGGACAGGTGCGCGGTCATGTTGTTCATGACGTTTGTGACCCGTCGTGGTACACGGCATGGCACATGTACCGGACTGGATGCACAGACGGTTGTGCCAAGAGGGAACGTTCTTGTGGCCCGACGAGGACGTCGGTTCCTCTGAGTGGGGGTGTATGTGATGGCCTGGCTTATTAGGGATGATAGACTACTCATATCAATAAGGAATTCCTTCTTTTCCGGTAGCCCATTCAGACAGAACTCCAAAGTTAAGCGTGCTCAGCTTAGAGTAGTGTCAGGATGGGTGACCGACCGGGAAGTTGCTCCCGGGTGCGCATGAGTGAGGACAAAGTGCGCAGAAAAGACTAGTATTGATCTTTGGGGCAAGTCTAGATCCCGCCAGGAGTAACGACCACCGGCGGGTGTGTCCGGGGCGTTACACTCCCCGTCCTCACCGTCTCTGGCAGGAGACGTGGTTCATGGCACGCCTCCTGCTCCTCTCCATGGCGTGGACCCCGAGCCAAGGCGTGAGGCACCCCAGCGCAATCCGCCACGCAAGGCTCTAGTGCACGACGAAGAAAGATGTCAGGTGCTGCAACGGCGACAACGAGAAGCATGCGCGCTTCCAGCACCTCCATGTCAAGACCGTGTGCGGCCAGAGGCGGCAGTGCACGGGCGTAAAGATCTGGCTCCTGATTAGCGGCTGGCTCCCGTCAGTGCGGTAGGTTGACGTGCATTCACCCCATAATTGCGCCGCGTCATCTGGCCCGACAAGTTCAAGACGGATCTGCCTCCATGCAACGACGACACCCCTAACCCCGCTAAGTTCCTCCAGCTCTACAAGCTGAGTATCCAAGCGGCGAACAACAACGACAAAGTCATGGTGAACTGGTTTCCATGGCCCTCAAGGATGACGCGCGCTCATGACTCCTGAACCTTCTGGTGGGGTCGATCTCCTACTGGGACGAGCTGCATGAGCACTTCATCGCCAACTTCCAGGGCACTCGCGACCGCGCTCCCGCAGCAGCCGACCTGCGGCGCATCAAGCAGCAGTCGGGCGAAACATTGCACAAATACATAAAGTGTTTCACCAACCTTCGCCTTGAGATCCCTATGGTGTTGGACGAGGCCATCACTTTAGCGTTCACTGATGGCGTCCGGGACGTCAAGATGAAGGAAGAGCTCTCCATACACGAAGACATGTGTTCGGTGCTAGAGCTGTTCAACATGGCAACCAGGTGCGCGAGGGTAGAGGAAGGTCGCGTCTCACTCCTGGAGCTCCCGGAAGCCAATCCTGAAGACAAGAAAGTCAAGACCAAGGACGTGAAGCGCAAGGTCCCTGCTGTACTCGCGGCCGAACCTAAGATGAAGCGCGGCTACGACCACGCCGAATCCTCCAAGGGCAGCCGCCCATTCAGCGTCTTCCACAACATCCATAGCCACAACACCAATGATTGATACGACATCAGGGCAATCCGCGACGGGCACCTTGGCCGCCGTCCCGAGCACAACGATGGTGGCTACGGCCACGGAGGAGGCTGGAGTGGAAGCCGCTAGGACAACCACGATCCCCGCCAGGACTGGCGCGATCAACCCTATGAGGACCGCTGGCAAGGCCAGCCTCGCAATGGCTGCTGGAGAAAACAGCCTCGTGAGTTCCGTCTTCAGGGCAATGCCGGCCTCCTTCCGCCGCTGGCACCGACAAGGAGGAACGATGACTACCGCCAAGACTATGGGGCTGGGGGCTCCCAGGAGCCTGGCGCCATTGCCTCCATCCGGGGTGGCACTCAGGCCCCCGCCTCTCATCGCATCTTCAAGCAGTTCGCTCATGAGGTGAAAGCGGCCCTTCACAACATCGGGGCATCGTGTCCCCTCAGGTGGTCCATGTACGCCATCACCTTTGACTCTACAGACCATCTCAACTACTCAGCTGCCGCTGGCGTGCTCCCAATGCTCTGCTCATCGACCATTAGCAAAGTCCTCGTCATGAAGACACTCATCGATGTTGGCGCACGGCTCAATGTCTTCTCCATTGAGACGTTTGAGATGCTCCAGGTGCCCTATGACCAGCTCCTTCCCACCAAGCCCTTCTCAGGGGTGATCGACGGCTCAACTATTCCCCTGTGACAGATTTGCCTCCCTGTCACCTTCGACAAGCGCGACAACTAACACACCGAGGTTATCGACTTCGACGTCGCCCACATTCGCCTCTCGTACAATGCTATCCATGAGTATCCGGCCCTCAACAAGTACATTGCAATAACTCACCATGGCTAATTTTTTGTCAAGATGCCAGGAAGTGGCGGCATCATCATGGCCGCTTGCGACTAGAAGAATGCGGTGTGCTCCCTCGAGCGCGCCTACCAGGTCGCAGTGGTTGAGAACTCAGATGACGAGGGTGCAATCCATCTTCCTAAGGCTATCCAGAAGAAGAAGCATCTCCTCCACAGGGGCTGTCAGGAGGCTACGGTGCCCGAGGATTGTGCCTCAAGCCCCGCGCCCATTGATGGGTCGCCTTTCCCTCTTGCATAGGAAGGCGCGCCTGGCACCCCTCTTGGGACGGGCTCGTGGGATCTCGTTTGGAGGGCCTTTGACCTAGCTAGCGTCACAAAGGAGGCATTCAGGCACCATGTGGACGTGTTCTTCAATGTGCGCTCTCGCGAGTAGGGCGCAGGGCGTGAGGTGCCAGGTGCTCATGTGTTCATCACCAAGGCAATCGAAGACCTTCAGGAGGCGCGAGCCATGCGTGGCGAGCGTCGCCTCGCACCACTCAGTGCAGCTGCCACCCCCTGATGTGGGTGGCGAGCTACGCGTCTGCGTCAACATCCCAGGCCTCAACAGGGCCACTTCTCAGGAGCTTTTCTGGCTGTCCTGCGTCAGCTGGAGTGGGGGCTACCCCTTTACCTATGTCCACATGCCATTCAGCCTGCTAAAGATGGCTGCCTCGCACTAGCGCTACATGGAGGGCGTCCTGGCATCTCACGAGGCCAAGCGGTAGGTAATCTTGATGGAGCAGGAGATGGACCCTCACGAGCCTCCTGGACCTCCAGAGCCCCCGAGGACTCAGGAGCCGACCGACTCGTGAGGAACAACCTCTGCAGTGCGCATCTTTAGCTACTCCAACACTTCTATAACGACGGTGCCAGGTGACTGTTGGTTTGTTCGGTTGAGAGCGCCCCTCCGGTTGCATCATCCTCAAGCTGCTAGGGCCAGTCCCTACAGATGCACCATTTTGATTCATGTACTCTGCACTAGTTATGCATGCTTGAGTTATCATGGTTGTTGACATTACTCTTGTCGTCTCGTTATCTATGTAGTAGCCCCTCACGGCCTCTATGCATTGCTAAACCCGCCTCTTCCTCATCCCGCAACGGGGGTTGCTGGCACGGCGCCTGTGCTTGGGTCCGTCCAGGGCACATCACCTCATCGGGTGCTTAGCGCCTTTGTCTTCTTGCGGAAAGATTACCGGCAGGATAACAAGCATAGTTGTGTGCTTTGTTTTCTTTCTTCGGCTCACTCGTAGGAACCTCCAGAGCTGGGGCCACGAGCGGCCTCGTCGGCACATCTGGGTGCAACCCCTCCTAGGCAGCCCCTCAGAGCTATCCATTCTTTTCTCACGCAAATCGCTTGCACGTTAAAGTGGGACCTTGAGCATCGCGCCTCATGTGGCACCCCGGCTTGGAGAAACCGGAATGCCCCGTATTCTAGCCCAGAGATCGAGGAGAAGTCTTCTCGAATACGACATTGCTTAGCATAGAACAAATCAACTGTTTATTAAAAGCTATGTGGCTACAAGGGGGATTACATTGGCATGGAGACACTATGCCTGCCATAGTTGCTCCATGCTGGCAGCAGAACAACACGATGCATCGGAATAACTCTAGCAGCGGAACAGCGACAACGGTGATGAACTCCACTCCGCAGGGACTCTGACTGGAATGCTTGTCCTAGCTTGCACACAGAGAATCCACGGCAAACAAGCAATCAAATCTGGCATGACATGCAAACTGGCATGACACGCTAGGTCAGTACATTGAATGTACTTGCAAGCTCACAGCAACCAAAGCAATCAAGACAAACAACAACATGACAATTACAGGTTAACAAGGATTAACATGATATTATCAAATAAATCATAGCATGAGCAAGATGATACAACTAGAATAGTACAATGATGACATGAACATATGAACATGATGACACTATTATGCAACATGATGATGTTATCATGCACCAACTTACTCTGTTCAGATTACCTTATAAACATCACGGACATCACATGACCATCTTAGGATCCAATCAAGCTTGGTATTAACAATACTATAGTAATCATTAGATGACCACAAGGAGATTGATCTTTACCCTTGACTCTCGCATAACACCACAATTGTCCAACAACTCGATATCCTCAACACCACGGTGATCATCTCACGATCACAATCAACCTCTTTCTCATCATCGAACCAGGGTTGTTATTAAGAACATTATTATTATTACTGTTAACCCATAGTGAGACCAACTATGAACTGGGCCCTTATTTGTGGACGCGACTATCGGTAGATTTAATACACACTCTGCAGCGGTAGCGCACTTTACCCACACCATGGAACCCATGTCCTAGCCCTCCCATTCGGGTGGACCAACGGCATTCTGACAAAACCGATCTACTGCCATGACACTCTCCCGCCCACTTTGACAAACTCCCCTCTGGGCTAAGTCATGGCTTGCCCCATGCCTACCAAAGGGATCAAGGCCACCGTCGTGGAAAAACAATAAACGGTCCCAAAAGGGGACAATGGTATACCAATCACAACAACGGGCACACAAGGCTTATGCCGTCCTACCTGATTAGGGTAGGGCCCGTGCATAACATTCCCTTGTTGGAGGCACGGGCGAGAGGCATGACAATAGACCCAGCTAGGATCTTCCCATAAAGGAAAATGTGGATGCACTTGTCAGCTCGATATGGTGGCACCATGACTCAGCCAATAGTTGTTCAAGTTCATTTAAGTCCGGTTAAACTTGAATGCAAATGATGCTGAGTCATACAATATAACATGATGCAACTAGCATGCACGATATCAACATAAGCATGGGGTACAACATAATCATCAGGCATATCGATAATAATAAAGCATATATCTGAATGAGCATGGCATACTGACTAGCATGAACATCACAAGTATAACATTACTCATAGCATAACTCAACCACAAGCATCAACAATAAATACAATGCAATAACATATCAAGAATACTGTCAAGTAAGCATATAACCAGCTAGATGCAAAGGAACATGCATATTCACGGTACTTGGTAGCAGACGATAGTCATGCACCGAAGAACATGACCAACACCAACATGTACTATTACCCAGCATCTCATACAAAAATAATACTTGTAACGCCCCGAGTTCGATGCGCCACGTGTCTTCCAGTTATTCGCCGTTGTTGCCATGTCATTTGCTTTCGTGTTGCATCTTGCCATGTCATCATGTGCATTACATCATCATGTTTCTCAAAACTTGCATGCGTTCAGGTCTCCCCGTTCACTCCGTTATCTGTTTCGGAATCCGACACTCTCTCTTGCACCCGTTGCACCTCTCAGATCTTGTTACATGAGCGGGACAAAAACATTCTCGGAATGGGCCGAGACTTGTCGAGTGGCCTTGGTATATCACCGGTAGACCGCCTGTCAAATTTTGTTCCATTTGGAGGTCGTTTGATGTCCCAACGGTTAACCGTGTAACCGCGAAACCCCCTTCTCTTTGCAGCCCAGCACCCCTCCACAATAGCCCACTAGCCCATCTAAACCCCCTCCATGCTTGATATGAACTTGTGCCCATAGACTAAGTTGAAGTATATCATGTCTATTACATGTCCATGGCTTTTGCATGTTTATTTAAGTTGCTATGCTTTCTTTTATGTGCCTCCAAAGTCAGCATCATAATATTATGTTTTGCATTCCCAGATTTCCTCCGAGTTTGAGAATCATCTTATATCTTGTTGCATCTTGTCTTGTTGATTGCCATTGATCTATGGGTCATATGGAGATGTTTAGTAATCATGTTTTGCCATGTTTAACCTGTACTTTAATGACATGCTTTTTTTGTTATGTTCTTGCACTATATTATCGTTGTTTCATGCCTCCAACATGCCAATATGTTATTCCTGCTCATGTATGCCCTGTTTTTCACTAAGTCATAATCTGTGTTATTAAGTTGCCTTTTGCATTGATCATCTTGGTTTAATCTTGATGCCCATGAGCCTGAACCTTAAACGTTATTTGAAGCATATTGTGTCTACTTTGAGTGCATGTCAAGTTTATGCCCATATGATTCCTGTAGCATGTTGTTTTCTTGATTGCAAAGTGCCTAGTTGCCGTTTTGGGCAGTTTGTGTTTGAATCTTGTATTGAGTGTATGTGTTGAACCGTGGCTCCGTTTTGAGCATGCTCTATATGAAACTTGATTAGTTTTGCATGTACTTTCATGTTACCTTTGTTTCATCTATGTTTTGGAGTGTTTGTGATGTTGTTTTGCTTGCATTTGCATCAATGCCATTTTTAACTTGTTTTGCTTATATCTTGTAGGCCGTAGCTCCGAAGTAAACAAACTTTATATGTAACTTGACTAGAAAACCATGTAGATCATCCTTGTGTACTTTAACTTGATGTTTAACAACTTCATCTTTGTGTTCTAATGAGATCTGGACCAATTTTGAAATTTTCTTATCAGGACTTACCGGAATTATTCTATGTTGTTTCTGGCCTCATTCACACTTGCTTTGATGTGTGGCTCTTGTATGCATCATCTGTTGCCATGAGTAGCATCATGTAGCCTTGTCATGCATCATACTTGGTTGAGCATCATGTCTTGTTTATGTGTGGTGTGTTTACCATGTTGTTTGCTTCTTTCTGGCTGTGCTCCTTCTTGATAGTTCCTGTTATGTTGCGATTGTGAGGATCCGCTCGACTACGTTGGTTCGTCTTCTTTATGGACTCGTTCTTCTTCCTAGCAGGATTTCAGGCAAGATGACAGTCACCTCAGATCTCACTATTATCTTTGGTATGCTAGTTGTCTCGATGATGTCGTCATGTCGCGCTACATACCACTTGTTTATCAAGCCTCCCAAATTGCCATGAAAAACTCTAACCTTTTCACCATTCCTAGTAAACCATTCTTTGGATATGTTACCGCTTTGCTAAGCCCCTCTTATAGCATTGCTAGTTGTAGGTGCAGTTGCAGGTTTGTTCCATTTTGGGACCAAGGTAGTTAGAGTCGGGTTTCGGAGTCGGATCGATTTTCCTCAGATGGAATAGATTTACTCAAATAATATATTGTGTATGCACACAAGAATTTAATTTTCTTCTATAGAGTTTTGACAATAATTATGGAGTAAAGAACATACACATCAATGCTAGTTGTATTCCACTTCTTTTTATGGATAACCTACCATCTAGCTCGCATGTATTGAACATATATGAGAGGGAAATATATAGAACATTTAAACCTTCAATGCACTAAATTTACTTAGGTTCTTTTTAGAGTGTGTGAACCTTGATGGAAATATATAGATCTATCTGACCTGCAATGCTAAACCTTGATGGGTCTTGCTCTCCTTCTCCGATCAATCTTGAAGCATCCTCCTTTTCATGCCAATTCCATCTGTTCACAAGCTTGATCTTCAGTTTTGATCTAGGGTTTCTAAGAGCCAGATCAAAGGTGTCGGCAGCTGTGTGTTTGGTCTTGAGAGGGGAATAAAGGTCCATGAGGTATATGAAAAGGGGTTTGGATGATGGCATACTGTTCTGCTACAACTAAATAAAAGGCTTAGATAAATTAGTAGAATCGGATATAGTCCATAGCATAGTCGGGATTGTATAGTTTTGTATAGGATTCTATGATTTGGATCGCGGCTCAACACAGATCCTACCTGATCCAGATTCATAGTGGGATTTGGATCGACATGCTTCCGTAGGGTCATGAACTCGTAGGATTCTAGCAGTCGAGTTGGGATTCTGACTACCTTGGTTGGGACATGGATATCATTGGATATCACAATATCTCTTATTTAATTAATGCACTTATATACTTGGTAAAGGGTGGAAGGCTCGGCCTTATGCCTGGTATTTTGTTCCACTCTTGCCGCCCTAGTTTCCATCATACGGGTGTCATATTCCTCGATTTTGCATCCCTACCATGATGAGGGTTATGGGACCCTCTTGACGTTTCGCTTTGAATAAAACTCTTCCAGCAAGGCTCAACATTGGTTTTAACATTTGCCATAATAATACTTGAACAAAATAATTAATTGGAATAGGGCGTCGCGAACCCGAGGATTTTTCTATATAAAGGGGGGCAGTACCGATGGTGTTGGTCCCAAACTAGAGCACTGTGCGGGGCCGCCCCTTGGCAACTTGGGGTATGTTGGCACCTGTACGCGTAGCTCATCCGTCGTGGCCTGAGACGAGATACGCGCGGCTACTATCAGGGCGTCTGCACGTCGGGAGGTCTTGCTGGACTTGTTTTACCATTGTAGAAATGTCTTGTGCACCGGGATTCCGAGCCTGATCGGCGGGTCCCACGATGGCGGATTGTCTCCGCGAATCGTGAGCTTGTTATGGGCTAAGTTGGGACACCCCTGCCGGGTCTTAAACTTTCAAGAGCCGTGCCCGCGGTTATGTGGCAGATGGAAATTTGATAATATTTGGTTGTAGAGGACTTGAAGTAAACTCAATTAAAAGACACCAACCGTGTGCGTAACAGTGACGGTCTCTTTTCAGGTGAGTTTGGGAAGAGAACACAGTGGGGTTATGTTTGAATGTAAGTAGTTCGGGATCACTTCTTGTTCATTACTAGTTTGCGACCGTTTGCATAGCTTCTCATCTTATTCTTGTACTCGTATGTTAGCCATCATAAATTCTTAGCTGCTTACTGCAACCTCGCCACTTATGCCTTCCATACCCATTGAGCTTTGCTAGTCTTGATACCCATGGTAATGGGATTGTTGAGTCCTTGAGGCTCACAGATTACTACAACAATAGTTGCAGGTTCAGGTAATGCAATGATCTGACGTCAGAGCGATGCTTGATTGCTTCTGGAGTTCTTCTTCTTGTTCGATCAAGGGATAGGTTCCGGGTCGGGGGAGCCTGGGATTAGCAGCGTGGATGTCGTTCTTCTTTTCCATTTGAATTCATCCATAGTCGGATCCTACTCTTCTGTATGATGGTTGCTATGTATTGATGAATTGTTGTATGAATGTTGTAAATTGTGGTGAGTGTAAGACTTTATCTTGTATTATCATCTATTTACTACATGGAATATTGTAATGATATCCACCTTGCTATGCGCTCGAAATGTGGTTGTTCCCCAATCATGAATTCATCACGTGATTGGGATAGAATCGCATCTTGGGCGCTACAAGTTGTATTAGAGCCTCAACCGACCCTAGGATCCCCCCTTGTTTGATCGTATAGTTTGGCCGTTGTTGAGTCTAGAAGAAATTTTTTTCGGAGTCTAGTTATATCGGAGAGTAGGATTCTTTTTACTCCTCAATCCCCTTCATCGCTCTGGTAAGGAATCTTGCCGTAGGTGTTTTGAACTACTCCTCTTCCCCTTCAATTTTTTTAGGTTCACGCAGTTAGTGTTCGTTCATTGCAATGTTAGCTCTTTTCATCTGGTGCATTTCTCGTCAAGATGATTCGATCCTCTTGGTCTTTTGCAAGATCAACGCTCACTTCTTTCTCTACCGACGTCGTTCCTCTATGTGAAGTTGCCTTTCTTTTCCCACCTGCCCACCCCTTTTTTCTTTTCAAAGTCGGAGTCTGTAATCGAATATCCATTCTACTCGTGCGAAGCCTTTGCATTCTTTCCTCAATTATTTCAACCGATGCCTTTCTCTGAAAGTTATTCGTCGGTTCCCCGATCCAAGTTGCCTTTGTTTTTCCTGCCCTCCCACCCCTTTTATTCCCGGAGTCTGAGCCTCTAGTCGAGCATCAATTTCATTCGTGTGGAGTCTCTTCAATCTTTCTTCAATTGTCTCAACCGGTGAATTCTCATCTACTTAATCATTGTTCATCTCGTTTTCTGTCCAGTGGATCCATTTCAAGGTTTTTTCATTGTTGATTGTATTATTTTCCTTGACTGAAGTGTTTCCCCTTGCTCGTTCGCCTCTCACTAGTTAATCCTTCCCGAGTGTTGAAGGCATCTTATAAGATTTGTGTTTGCTTTCAATTAATTCGAGGCTGTAACCTCATTCGTGTCTTTCAATCATTTCGGTGCATATTTTCTCATTCAAACAATCCTTTCCAACGATGTTTCTTTTCAATGGGCCCCAACCCACAGGTCTTTTCCCAGGATCTTACCTGACTCTTCTAGTTTTTTTCGAAGCTATTTTCAAATTCTTTTCATAGTATGATGTAAGTATGAAACTAATCGGTCAAATGTCTCTTTCAAGATCGATTTCAAATTATTTTCATTGTTGGTTCAACCTCTTCGATTCTCATTCTCCCGGAGTATCGCAACAATTTTGGGGGTGTTTCTCATCCTCATTCTCGACATTTGAAGACCGAAGAAGAGTTTTCCTCTAAATCTTGTCCGTTCTCCCAGAGATCTATGGTGCTAGCTTGTTGCTATCCTCTAAGCGTTTCCAATCGTGTGATTCTTTCTTACACATTGGGAGTATTTTAGGAGTTGTTTTCCAGTTCGATTATCAGGAGGCCTCCATTTCAGAATATTTCTTCATTCCAAGTTTTCAGCTTCGTTCGCATATATTGGTACCGGTGCTTCGTTCAAGCATTCTTCAATCAGTTCGTGATCTCTTCATTCTCTTGCACTTTGATTCACTCAAGTATCTTCGTTCGTTTTCTAAATCTTTTCGGCGGTTCATTCTCTTTTCGTCATTGCTACCTCTTGAGCACTGCGTTGGTTTTCCCTTGAAGAGGAAAGGGTGATGCACCAAAGTAGCGTAAGTATTTCCCTCAGTTTTTGAGAACCAAGGTATCAATCCAGTAGGAGGCCACGCACGAGTCCCTCTCACCTACACAAACATATAAAATCCTCGCAACCAACGCAATAAAGGGGTTGTCAATCCCTTCACGGTCACTTACGAAAGTGAGATCTGATAGATATGATAAGATACTATTTTTGGTATTTTTATGATAAATATGCAATGTAAAGAAAGCAAAATAAATGGAAAAGGAAATAGCTTGTTGACGGAAGATTAATATGATGGAAAATAGACCCGGGGGCCATAGGTTTCACTAGTGGCTTCTCTTGAGAGCATAAGTATTATGGTGGGTAAACAGATTACTGTTGAGCAATTCACAGAATCGAGCATAGTTATGAGAATATGTAGGTATGATCATGTATATAGGCATCACGCCCGAGACAAGTAGATCGACTCCTGCCTGCATCTACTACTATTACTCCACACATCGACCGCTATCCAGCATGTACCTAGAGTATTAAGTTCAAAAGAAGAGAGTAACGCTTTAAGAAAGATGATATGATGTAGGGGGATAAACTCATGCAATATGATATAAACCCCATATTGCTATCCTCGATGGCAACAATACAATACATGCCTTGCTGCCCCTACTGTCACTAGGAAAGGACACCACAAGATTGAACCCAAAGCTAAGCACTTCTCCCATCGTAAGAAAGATCAATCTACTAGGCCAAACCAAACTGATAATTCGAAGAGACTTGCAAAGATAATCTATCATACATAAAAGAATTCAGAGAAGATTCAAATATTGTTCATAGATAAACTTGATCATAAACCCATAATTCATCAGTCTCAACAAACACACCGCAAAAGAAGATTACATTGAATAGATCTCCACTAGAGAGGGGGAGCGTGGCACCCCGGCTCAGAGAAAACCAGAACGCCCCGTATTCCATCCCAGAGATCGAGGATAAGTCTTCTAGAATACGGCACTGCTTAGCATAGAACAAACCAGCTTTCTATTATAACACGAATATGAATACAAGGTCTCCGATATTACAATGAATAACATCGGCACGGCGACACTACGCCATCCTCAGTTGCTCTATGCAAGCAGAAGAACAACTCGAAGCAGCGGAATAACTCTAGCAGCGGATCAACGGCGACGGTGGTGAACTCCACTCCGCAGGGACTCTGGCTGGAAAGCTTATCCTAGATCGCGAACACAGGAACAACACCAAACAAGCAAGCAATCCAGGCATGACCTGCAAGTTGGCATGAGACGCCAGGTCAGTACATTGAATGTACTTACAAGCTCACAATTAACCAGAAGCATTCAAGACAAACAACAGCATGGCAATTACAGGTTAAGCAGGAATCATCATGAGATCATCAGGATAACATGTCATAAACAACATGAACTTAATACTGCTAGAACAAGATGATCATGGCATGAACATATAAATCTGATGATACTAGCATGCAACATGATGACACTACATGCACCATTTATTCTGCTCGGGTTACCTCGTAACCATCACATGCATCACTTACCAACCTCGAACATTACACGATCATCTCAGGATCAAATCAAGCTTGGTATAAACCATACCGTAGTAATCATCAAATGACCACAAGGAGCTTGATCTTTACCCACGATTCTCACACAACATCACAGATATCCAACAACTCGGTATCCTCGATACCACGGTGATCATTCCGGCGATCACAACCATGACCAACACTTGGTCTCAAACAGTGATCCTTCCGGTGATCACAACCAACTTATCTCATCATCGAACCGGGTTTTTTATTAAGAACATTATTATTATTACTGTTGAATCATAGTGTGACCAACTACGAACTGGCCCTTATCCGTGGGCGCGGCTATCGATGGATTTAATATACACTCTGCAGATGTTAGTACACTGTACCCACACCACGGAACCCATGGCCTCGCACTCCCATTCGGGTGGACCAACAGCGTTCCGACAAAACTGATCTACTGCCATGACACTCTCCCGGCCACTCCGACTCACTCCCCATTGGGCTAGTCCTGGGTGGCCCCGTGTCTACCATAGACACAACGACCACCGTCGTGGTCCGTCCCAAACAGGGAAAAAAGCGCTTATCTTCCAACTACGTGCACACAAGGTTATGTCTGCTTACCGGACCAGGGTACGCACGCCCATAACCTTTCCTAGTTGGAGGCACCGGTGAGAGGCACGAAAATAGACCCAGTTAGGACCTTCCCATAAAGGTAAGCGTGGTTGCTGTAACGCCCTCGATACGGCTATATCTCCCACGTGTCGAAGCACGACTTAGAGGCATAACCGCATTGAAAGCATTGTCACAAGTGAGGTAATCTTCACACAACCCATGTAATACATAAGGGAAAGAGATACATAGTTGGCTTGCAATCGCCACTTCACACAATTACATGAATAAAGCAATACATCATCCAGATACAATCAAGGTCCGACTACGGAACCAAAATAAAAGAAGACTACCCCAAATGCTACACAGATCCCCGATCGACCCCAACTGGGCTCCACTACTGATCAACTGGAAACGGAACAACATAACGAATGCGAATCTCATCGAGCTCCTCCTTGAGCTCAGTTGCTTCACCTGCACGGTTTCATCGGCACCTGCAAACTGGTTTTGGAAGTATCTGTGAGTCACGGGGACTCAACAATCTCACACCCTCGCGATCAAGACTATTTAAGCTTATAGGTAAGGTAAAGGTATGAAGTGGAGCTGCAGCAAGCGACTAGCATATATGGTGGCTCACATACGCAAATGAGGGAGAGAAGAGAAGACAAAAGCACGGTCGAACAACTATGATCAAGAAGTGATCCTAGAACAACCTACATCAAACATTACTCCAACACCGTGTTCACTTCCCGGACTCCGCCGAGAAGAGACCATCACGGTTACACACGCGGTTGATGCGTTTTAATTAAGATCAACTTCAGGTTTTCTACAACCGGACATTAACAAATTCCCATTTGCCCATAACCGCGGGCTCGGCTTTCGAAAGTTCAATCCCTGCAGGGGAGTCCCAACTTAGCCCATCACAAGCTCTCACGGTCAACGAAGGATATTCCTTCTCCCAAGACAATCCGATCAGACTCGGCATCCTAGTTACAAGACACCCTCGACAATGGTAAAACAAGTCCAGCAAAGCCGCCCGAATGTGCTGACAAATCCTGATAGGAGCTGCACATATCTCTTTCTCAGCGCACACTCAGATGAGACATCCTACGAGTAAAACCAACCCTCAAGTTGCCCCTCGGTGGCCCCGCAGTCTACTCGGTCGGACCAACACTCAGAGGAGCACTGGCCCAGGGGGGTTTAAATAAAGATGACCCTTGAGTCTGCAGAACCGAAGGGAAGGTGGTAGTTTGTTAGTGCAAATGGTGAAACCAAGGTTGGGCCTTGCTGGAGGAGTTTTATTCAAGGCGAACTGTCAAGGGGTTCCCATTATAACCCAACCGTATAAGGAACACAAAATCTAGGAACATAACAACGATATGACGGAAAACTAGGGCGGCAAGAGTGGAACAAAACACCAGGCATAAGGCCGAGCCTTCCACCCTTTACCAAGTGTATAGATGCATTAATTAAATAAGAGATATTGTGATATCCCAACAAAATATCCATGTTCCAACAAGGAACAAACTCCAATCTTCACCTGCAACTAACAACGCTATAAGAGGGGCTGAGCAAAGCGGTAACATAGCCAAACAATGGTTTGCTAGGAAAAGGTGGGTTAGAGGCTTGGCTCAACAATATGGGAGGCATGATAAGCAAGTGGTAGGTATCGCACCATAGGCATAGCAAAAGAGCCAGCAACTAGCAAGCAAAGATACAAGTGATTTCGAGGGTATGGTCATCTTGCCTGAAATCCAGCAAGGAACAAGAACAAGTCCATGAAGAAGTCAAACGGACGTAGTCGAACGGGTCCTCACAAACGCGACGTTATCGGAACCGACCCAAAGAAGCAACACCGGAAAGAAGCACACAACATAGTAAACAACCAACACATGAACATGGCATGATATGCGGGATGCGGTATGTGATGCATATGCATGATTTGGAAAGGAATGAATGAACCTGGCCTCAACTTGGAAATCCAAGAGTGCCACTGGAAAGAGGAGTCGATTTCGGTCGAAATCAATATAAAGATCACCAGAATCGGATGCACGGTTTGGAAATGACAAGCAAAACAAATATGGCACCGGTCTGCGATAATCAGCACGAGACCATCTAAATGCATCAAGATAAATAAACTACTGCACTCAAACATGATAATAAAATACTTGGCAGGTATCCACTCATGATGCTTGACAAAAGATGAACACTGAGCTATGGCTAATTTACTCAATAACAGGTTCAAACAAGCATGGCAAAAGAGCAAAAGATAACAGGTTACAGACTTAGTGGAAATAACATGTCAGGAATTTATCATCAGGAAGCAATCTTTAGAGCATGAAAACTACATGATACAGGAACATAACATCGCAAACCAAGGCATGGCATGAAGCTACTCAAAGCATATAACAAAAGTCCCTTAGTGACCATGAGCCAAAAGGGATCAGAAAATACAATTGCAAGCATGTGAACATAGCAAAAACATAAACAGATTCAGACTTAGTGAAAAACTGCAACATGGCAAAACAGTTAACAAGTAGACATGTTTACGAGCTCGATGCACTCACCACAAGGAATAGCATGATAAACTAAGCATACACCCAGCAAATAGACATGGCATAGAAGCTAGACATGGCAAGAACAACAACATAGCATGCATGTATCAACAACAACAAGCTCGGCAAAATTGCTAAACATGTCAACAATCTGCCAGGAACATTTTATAGCAAAAGTAGAGCTCGATTGAGTCAAGATAGGGTGCTCCATAATTGCAAACAAAGACATGGATGCATAGAGCACAACATTATATACAAAACATCCTCACTTATCAAGCTCAAAAGAGGCACGGATCACTAGGAAACAACAAGAACATATGGCATCAAAATAATGACAGGTCAAGGACTTGGTGAAATTCTAAGTCCCTGAAATCAACATCATTGTGTAAGCTACTTTGCATGCTTGTGCTAGTCACCACAAAGATCACAAAAATACATGGCATACACCCCTGTAAAGATGGCATGGCATTCTACAAAACACATGTAGAGCTCAAGATCATAGCATGCACACATTAATCATGGCAAAAATGACAAAAGGGAATTTGCTGAAACAAATCTGAAACTATCATCACACAGCCCTCTTCCAACAACATTTCGGGCATCAAGATGAGCTCAAATGAAAATGATGCAATGAGATGAAATGATGTACTCTTCAACACGAACATTTTGATATGCTACACGCCGGAAACGGAGCCACAGATGCATAGTTATAACATGATGAATAATGCTAAAAAATATGCAGATCTAGGACTTAGAAGAAAAAATAGACCTCTCCGGAAAATCGGGACGGAGGGATACGGGGAGGAGATTCGGACTCGGGCGCGTTTGGTTCATCTCCCGGTGGATCTCATCCACCGGAGCAGATCCGGCTGGGACGGGCTCCGACCAGGAAAATCCGACAAGCTCCGGCGATGGCAACGGCCAGAGAAGAGCGCGGGGCGACGCACGGGGCCGGCGGCAAGCCGTGGCGGCGCGGGACGGCAGGAGGAGGACGGCGACAAGAGGAGACGAGCTCCGGCGCAGCGGATGTGGCTGCGGAGCTGCGGCGAGATGCCGGCGGATGGCGGCGCGCGGGCGCCGGCGATGGAGGCGGCGAGCGGCGCACGGCGGGCGGCGGGAGTTGCGCCTCGGGCGGCGGGAGATCCCGGGCGTGGGCGGCGGCGCTGGGACGGGCCCGGCGGTCCCGATCCGGGCCCGGCGGGCCTGGAGAGGTGGGAGGAGAGAGAGGGCGGCGGTGGTGAGGTGGCAGTGCGGGATTCGCCGGGGCGGCAGCTGGACATGTCCGGCGCGGTGGGAAGGTTTTGTCCGGTGGCGCGAGGAGCGGGGCTAGGGTTTGATCTGCGCGGAAATTTCGGAGGGAGACACATATTTATAGGTAGAGGGAGCTAGGAGACTCCAAATGAGGTGCGGTTTTCTGCCACGCGATCGTGACCGAGCGACCGAGATGATGGAGGGGGTTTAGGTGGGTTTTGGGCCACTTTGGAGGGGTGTTGCGCTGCAACACACACGAGGCCTTTTCAGTCCCTCGGTTAACCATTGGAGTATCAAACGAAGTCCAAATGGTACGAAACTTGACAGGCGGTCTACCGGTAGTAAACCAAGGCCGCATGGCAAGTCTTGTTCCAATCTGAAAACGTTTAACACCCGCACATCAAAAGAGGTAAAAGGGGACACCGGGTGACATAGGAGTGCCGGATTGCAAAACGGACAACGGGGAAAATGCTCGGATGCATGAGACGAACAAGTATGCAAATGAAATGCACATGATGACATGATATGAGATGCATGACATGCAAGCAATGACATGGCAACAACAACGAATAACTGGAAGACCCTTGGCACATCGGTCTCGGGGTGTTACAGTTGCACTGGTCAATTCGATATGGTGGCACCATGACTCAGCCAACTGGTGTTCAAGGTCAATTTAATCCGGTTAAACTTGAATGCAAATATGCTGATCCATGATAAAATAACATGATACAATTACAATGCATGAGCATGGATAATAACTAACCACCATATCAACAATGAATCATCTCCAACTGAGCATGGCATAATGAAGAGCATGAATATTACCAGTACAACACTACTCATAGCATAACATGACCACTAGGCGAGGGGATGGGGAGGCTAGGTGGGTAGTGGGGAGGCCTCTGGTGGTGGACGGAAGAGAGAGGCTCGGCTTTGGGCTAATTTAGCCGGAGGGGAGCGACGGCCATGGCGGCCAACAGAGGCGAAGAGGAGCTCTCGAGCTCGAATGAGAGGCTGGGGAGGGGTAGTGGAGTGAGGCGGAGGCGATGGAGTGCTCGGGAGAGGCTCGGGTGGCCTTCTATAGGCAGAGGGGCGAGGTGCCGAGCTGTCATCGCCGCGGACGCGTGGCCGGCGTCGCGGACGCGTGTGCTTGCGCATGAGCTCAGAGGCAGGCGACGAGAGGGAATAGGAGGGAGAGCTCACGAGGAAGAGGCAGCCAAGGGAGCGTAGGAGAGACGCGGCCGAACGCCATTAAGGTGTGGTCGGCCACAGTGCGCCCGTGGGCGTGCGGCGACGAGCGTCGGCAAGAAGGCTTCGGGAGGGGGAGATGGCTCCTGGAGGACGGCGATGACGCGGGCAACACACTGGACAGGCCCGTGCTCACTGAGACGCCGAGCAGAGGAGGGGCCCGAGCAAGAAGACGTTCTGGGCGCGGCCGATGCACGCCAAAGCAGTGGTCACCGCGCAGACTAGCATCAAGAAGAGCCAAATGGCTGGCAATTGTTGTCTAGGGGTAAGTCCTTCCTGGGGTGGTTTCAACTGTCGTGGTAGCTCGGTTAAAAGCTCTGTGGTTAAATGGTAATCACCCTCTGAAGTTTACTGCAGTAAACTTGGCCGTGAAACAGTACTCAACCGAGGTGAGATTAGAGCCAAATGAATTGTCTGGGGTGTTTGGGCTAGCATGAACTACCATACTGGGGAGTTGGGTAGGGAACTGACCAAGATTTAATGCACTTGCTTTGCAACTGCATTTTTGGTCCAGAAACTTGATTTGGATGATGCACTCACATGGAGTTATGGAATGTGATGCAACTTGGCAAATCCTCATGATATGGACATATAAAGATGCTGTAAAAAACCCATACCAAATGGACCATCCAAAATGGTACTTGCTTTACAAACATCATTTCTTTCCAAAAACTTGGAAAAATTCTAGAGGAATAATGGCTTGATGAACCCTGCCCAAAATGGGTGGAGGTAGGTTATATGGATAATAGAAGTCCTAGAAAAATTGACAGCCATAATGGAGCAAGATAAAATATACTTGCTTCCCAAACTAAAATTTTGGACAGAACCAAAGAATTGAAGATGAGCTCACATGGAGGCATGACATGAGCTCTACTTTGGGGGAGGGCTATGATATGATGATATGAGGGATCATGCAAAATGGCAACTCATTTGTATATGCCTAGCTTGCACCGCCTTCACAAAGCTTCTTTCTGGATAGAAACTTTGGAAAATCATAATTAAATAATTACTAGGCAAATGAGGTTGCATTTTGGCATGTGGCAATGATGTGGATAGCAAAAAGTGTCCAAGGATTTTGAGGTCAATTGGAAAAAGTAAAATAGCACTTGCTTCACAATGTGCCATTTAGGGCAGAATGGGAAATGAATTATTTGAGTATGATGATAAATATGACAACTAAAATATTCTGCCATATTTGAGAAAGATATGACCCAAACAATTTATGAGAATCATTTGGGAATTTTAGGAGTGATGGAAATAAAGGTTGCTTCACAACCTAAGGCAATTTAAGTTATTCCTTTAAAAGAAAAGGAATATTCCCAATAAAAAGAATATTGGGATTTGGGCTAGGATGAAAATGACAGGGTCTAGGGAAGGATTTGGGAATGACAAGCCACTCTGGAAACAAAGAATAGGGCATCTTCTTCAGTTTCCAGACCACATAGCCATGGAAAAAGGAAATCTCAGGCAAAAACCTTAGAAAAACAAAAGAAAAAGAAAGGGCCAAAATCAGGTTGTTACAGGGAGAACTTTGTATTGAGATCCAAAAAGAGAGAAGAAGACATCTAGCTAATAACTATGGACCTGAAGGTCTGAAGTAAACTACTCACACTTCATCGGAGAGGCTATGGTGTTGATGTAGAAGCGCTCCATGATCGATGCCCCCTCCGGTGGAGCTCCGGAAAAGGCCCCAAGATGGGATCTCACGGGTACAGAAAGTTATGGCAGTGGAATTAGGGTTTTGGCTCCGTATCTGGTAGTTTGGGGGTACGTAGGTATATAGGAGGAAGAAGTACATCGATGGAGCAACATGGGCCCCACGAGGGTGGAGGGCGTCCCTGGGGGGTAGGCGCGCCCCCTACCTCATGCCCTCCTGGTTGCTTTCTTGACTTAGGGTCGAAGTCCTCTGGATCATGTTCATTCCGAAAATCATGTTCCCAAAGGTTTCATTCCGTTTGGACTCCGTTTGATATTCTTTTTGTATGGAACTCTGAAATAAGAAAAAAAAACAGCAATTCTGGGCTGGGCCTTCGGTTAATAGGTTAGTCCCCAAAATAATATAGAAGTGTATAATAAATCCAAATAATGTCCAAAACAGGATATAATATAGCATGGAACAATCAAAAATTATAGATATGTTGGAGATGTATCAAGCATCCCCAAGCTTAATTCCTGCTCGTCCTCGAGTAGGTAAATGAACAAAGCAGAATTTTTGATGTGGAATGCTACTTGTCATAATTTCAATGTAATTCTCTTAATTGTGGTATGAATATTCAGATCCAAAAGATTCAAGACAAAAGTTCAATATTGACATAGAAATAATAATACTTCAAGCATACAAACTAAGCAATTATGTCTCTTCAAAATAACATGGCCAAAGAAAGTTATCCCCACAAAATTACATAGTCTGGCTATGCTCCATCTTCACCACACAAAGTATTTAAATCATGCACAAGCCCAATGACAAGCAAAGCAATTGTTTCATACTATTTGTTGGGGATATAACTACCAGGTATGACCGCACAGAAGGGGCCGGGTCAATCCTAATGGCGGGTTACTAAAAGTTCAGTGAATATACAAGGCGATGGTTTAGTATAAGACTTGTAGTAGGCCCAAGCCCAGAGGCGGCTCGAGGCCCATGATTGTAAACTACCATGACTAAGAAAGGCTTGTAAATAAAGGCATGTAGAGGAAGTCACCGAGCCGGACACGTTATATGAGCCGGCCAGGACTCTGTAGGCCGCCAGGCGTCAACCCGTGTATATAAGGGGATCACCCGGTGGCGGCTTATGGTAAGAAACAAGAGATCGAGAAGCCAAGCTAGCGTATTTCGCTCCTTGGTTATCGAAACCTAGCAATACCACATCAACTAGACTAGGCTTTACCTTCACCGCAAGGGGCCGAACCAGTTTAAACCTTTCGTGTCATTTGTCTCAGTTAACCCCTTTAAGCTTCCTAGTTGCGATGGCTCCACGACTAAGTTCTTTCATTAGGACATCTGTTGTGACAATTCCATGAAAGTTGGCGCCCACCGTGGGGCCAGCACACGGTGGATTTGAGTTATTAAATGGCAACTTTGAAGGGCTCAAGGGATACGCTGTGGGCCGGATGACCAAGAGTCGTCGCGGCAAGCTCTACATCGATGACGAAGGCTGGGGCCCTGACGCCGCCTCAATTGAGTACGGATACCGGGTCCCCTTTGACGGAATCCACGTCGTCATCGGCCGGATCGGCGAGCCGAGCCCTGAGTCGAACATCTACACCAACCTCGTCAAGACGGCTTAGCGCGCGAGATCCGCCTGGGCTCAACCAGCCATGAGGCATGCCTTCATGGGTTGCATCCATGGAGGGGAATTTTCTGAAGGATCGGTGGACGGTGGTGAGAAGGCCGTTCGTTCTAATGGTGAGTCATCCATAGGTGAAACAGATTCTTTGTATCAGTTACAAGATGGCGGGCTTGGGGGCTGTTCCGATGGCTGCAGTATTCTGGACCCCGCTGAGCCGCCGAATCGACCCGGAGTCTTCATGGTTGGCACTCAACCTGGTCTGAATTCTACGGCTGCGGCAGCAATAACCACCGGGTCAGCAGCGGCCGGGTCGGGAGACCCCGCGTGCCCACCGGCTCAGGTATTAATGGACCTCATGGATAGGATGATGGCCATGTTGACTACTGTGGTTGAGCCGACGGATAAGGCTCAGCATGACGCAGAGGTAGCACAACTACACGGAGAGGTAACACAGGCCAAGGAAAATTTAGCGGCGGAAGATGTCAGGATGGCAGCAGAACGGGCGGCTCTGGATGCACGTGCTCAGCTGCTTCAAGCGGAGACTTTCCGGCTCTCGGTGGATCTGAACGCTTCAAACGAGGTCATGAGGAGAAGGCACCAGAAGGCACAATCACGTCTGCCTCTGAATTATGATCCTAGGAACCTTTTTCACACACCCGGGGCTGGTCCCAGTAACCCACCGGAGGCAAACCGGATCACAATACCCGGGGCTGGGTCGCCGGTTCAACCATGGACCATGGAGCCGCCACGTGTGAATACTGCTCTGCCTCATTACACACCAATATCACCGGGTCACTTATCTAACCCCTTGGAGAATTTAATTGTTGTGTCGGCTCATTTGGCGGCTCTCCTAATGGAAGGTGACTCTCCGATGGTGGTCGAAACACGAAGGGTCAGAGAACTTCTTCAGACAGCTCTGGCACAGTAGGATGCATATTCTTACAGTCAAGATAGAATCCATTCAACCCCTCTCCAAAGATGGAGCCTGAGCTATGGCAGGCGAGTCAGCGGCCATGTCGAGCAACGCCCAGCGTCGTAACCAACCACGGGGGCGCGACCCAGCCCCGGACGGAGCCCTTAACTTGGTGGACCAGGAGAGGATCCGTCAAGAGGCTGAACGGGCGATTCAGCAGGCGGCTCGGGAAGCTTTTCTGGTTTATCCAGCAACCTCTATTGAGGCTGGGGTGGCCACGAGGACAGGAGGCATCCCTTGTCTTGTGACGGCTCTGCATCATGGGCGTTTGCCAAAGGACTTTAAGGGGCCTCGTAAGGTGCCCAATTACACAGCCAACCTGGAGCCCGGAGCGTGGATTGAAAGTTATGAGATGGCCATGGAGTTATTATAGGTCAGTGACGCGGCAATGGCCAAATACTTCACCATGTTGTTGGATGGAATAGCTCGTACTTGGTTAAACGGGCTGCCGTCCAACTCCATCGGCTCATGGGCGGAGTTGAAGGCCCGGTTAATTCAGAACTTCAAATATACCTGCAAACAGCCATGTTGATCATGGATTTGACTAACTGCAAGCAATAGGAAGGTGAATCCACGACCCATTGGGT
This sequence comes from Triticum urartu, assembly GCF_003073215.2. Lineage (NCBI taxonomy): Eukaryota > Viridiplantae > Streptophyta > Magnoliopsida > Poales > Poaceae > Triticum > Triticum urartu. The sequence continues at coordinate 317,464,601 of NC_053027.1, forward strand.
GCGCCGGGTCAAGGAAATTATACATTCATCTGATAAGATGGATGCTGGCTCCGCGGTCTTAATGTTGGAAAAAAATTGCCGTTTTGAGCCTCTGAAATAGAAGCTGGGGCGGCTCAAGCGTGACTGCAATGACATGGGCCAGCTGATGGCGGCTCTCGTCAAGTATGCCGATTCTGACAGTACCAAGGACCCCGCGTCTAACGAAGATAAGATAGTGAAGGGAAAGAAGAACAGCAATGGCAAAGGTCACCAGCACAACCCGGCGAATCAAGGAGGTAATAAACGTAAGGCTGACGGTAGTCTGGAGTTTGTGGCTAACGCCAATGCACAGGGCAACAATCAACGACGCAAGGGGAGGCAACCTCCTTGGTCTGGCGGGTCAGGTCCCACCCTTGAGCAGCTGTTAAACGAACCTTGTCTGAGACACGGCACCCGGGAGAAGCCAGCTACCTATCTGTGGAAAGACTGTACAATCATGAAGGCTTTTAAGAATTCTAACATATTCGATGGAAACCACGGACCTGGCGGCAGCTTAGGCGGTGGCAGCTTTCATGGCCCGGGCGCCGGCTCAAGTGGTGGCGGTTTTCATGGCCAGGGCCATCAAGGTAGTCAAGGCGGCTATAATCAACAATCTGGTTAGGGTAGTCAGCAGCAGTAGCAGCAGTCCGGGTATCAGAGTAACCCAAAGCAGCTAAACGGTGGGCAGTATCACGTATTCACCACCAGTTTATGCAAGAGGGACCAGAAACTTCACAAGAGGGCTGTAAATGTTGTTGAGCGGGCGGTTCCACGTTATTTGTGATGGTCTGAGCAGCCTATTGTATGGAGTAGGGAAGATCATCCTCTTCGCGTCGATAATCCGGGTCACCTAGCTTTGGTGGTGGCACCTCAGGTCGGTGGATATAAGATCACTAAAGTACTCATGGACGGAGGCAGCAGCATCAACATCCTCTATTATGAGACATTCCGACGCATGGGGTTGACTGATAAGAGTCTTAAAACATCCAATACCGTTTTTCATGGGGTAGTGCCTGGTAAGTCGGCGTACCTAGTTGGTAAGATTGATCTGGAAGTAGCCTTTGGGGATGAGTATGATTCTAGGGCTGAGAAGTTAACCTTTGAAGTGGTTAAGATTAAAAGCCCATATCATGCTCTGTTTGGACGGCCGGCTTATGCTAAGTTCATGGCTCGGCCGTGTTATGTGTATCTGCAGCTCAAAATGCCTGGTTATAAAGGCACTATCACAGTACATGGAAGCTGGAAAATAGCCTTGGAATGTGAAGAAGGTGATGCCGCTTATGCCGAGTCTGTTTGTGCAACAGGGCATTGAACTTTTATAAGGATAATGTTGGCCCCGCATACATGACATCTTTGAAGAAGCCAACTACGGAGCATGACCTGGCATTGAAATTCAAGTCAGCTGATGACACCAAGATGATTGATTTTGTGCCCGGCGACTCATCCAAACAGTTCATTATCAGCGCTAACTTGGATCCGAAATAGGAAAGCGTGCTCATCAAGTTCATCCGTGAGAACCGGGACATCTTTGCATGGAAGCCTTCTGACATGCTGGGTGTACCGAGAGAACTCGCTGAGCACACTCTCAATATTGATCCAAAGTTCAAGCCGGTCAGGCAATTTCTTCGGCGGTTTGACGAGGAAAGGCGCAAGGCTATCGGAGAAGAGGCGGCCCGGCTCTTGGCGGCCGGGTTCATTGTTGAAGTTTTTCACCCAGAGTGGTTGGCTAACCCGGTGCTTGTGCTAAAAAAGAACGGCACCTGGCGCATGTGTGTGGATTACATATATTTGAACAAGGCTTGTCTGGCTGACCCTTTTGCTCTCCCTCGTATTGATCAAATCATTGATGCTACGGCAGGTTGTGAGCGTTTGAGTTTTTTGGATGCTTACTCTGGTTATCATCAGATCAAGATGGCAGTTAAGGACTTGGAGAAGACAACTTTCATCACTCCCTTCGGAGCCGTCTGCTATGTGTCTATGCCTTTTGGGCATAAGAGTGCCCAGGCGACTTATCAGCGGTGTGTACAGAATTGTCTTCATAAACAGATTAGGCGTAATGTTCATGCTTATGTGGATGACATAGTGGTAAAATCCAGAGAGAAGGAAACCTTGGTAGCTGATCTGAAGGAAACCTTTGATAACCTCCGGGTCTACAAGATGATGCTTAACCCGACCAAGTGTGTTTTTGGATTCCCAGTAGGCAAGCTCTTGGGTTTTTTGTTGTCTAACAGAGGCATTGAGGCTAACCCGGAGAAAATTAAGGCAATCACATCTTTGGCTAACCGGTGTGCATCAATGAAGTTCAACGGCTAGCAGGCCGTGTTGCAGCTTTAAGCCGGTTGGGTGAGAAGGCTATGTCGTTGTATCAAAAGATGAAAAAGGTGGATGACTTTGTTTGGAGTGACGCTGTTAACTCTGCCTTTGAGGATCTAAAGAGACAGCTCCCTGAGCCGCTGGTTCTGGCTGATCCTATTGAGAAAGAACCATTGTTGTTATATGTGGCTGCTAACTCACGTGATGTCAGTGTGGCTATTTTATTGGAGCGCAAGGAAATTGGCAAGGAACATCCGGTCCAGCTGCCGGCTTACTACGTCAGTGAGGTGCTCATTGAATCTAAGCAAAGGTATCTACATTGGCAGAACCTTGTTTATGGGGTGTTCATGGCAAGCCGGAAGCTTAATCATTACTTTCAGGGTCTCCCCATCACTGTGGTTAGCTCTGCTCCGTTAGGATATATTATTCAAAATAGAGAAGCCAAAGGACGAGTCACCAAGTGGGCCATTGAACTTGGGTCTCATGGTTTAAAGTATGTGCCATGTAGTGCGATCAAGTCTCAAGCACTGGTCGATTTCATTAATGATTGGACAGAATTACAGACACCTGAAGAAAAGCCATACAACACATTGGACGATTCATTTTGATGGGTCCAGACAGTTGGAAGGCTCGGGGGCTGGAGTTGTTTTCACTTCTCCTCGAGGAGACAAGTTTTGTTATGTGTTGCGATTGATGTTTCCTTGTACTAACAACGTAGCAGAATATGAGGCCTTGCTCCATGGTCTTCAAATGGTTAAAGAGATGAGTTTGAGTCGGGTACGGTGCCTTGGTGACTCAGATTTGGTGGCCCAGCAGGTGTCAGGAAAGTGGGATTCCAAGGACCATCTCATGGCGGCTTATCATCGAGAGGTGGACGCTATGGCTGGACACTTCAAGAGGTATCAGGTGGAACACATTGATCACAGAAAGAACGAAGCGGCGGATGCCTTAAGCCGGTTGGGATCTCAACGTAAGCCGGTGCCACCTAACACCTTTTTAGATGTTTTACATAACCCTTCTGTCAAGTTGCCTACAGAGGAAGACTTGGTCGTTCCTGACCCGGAGGCCCAGTTGGTGGCGGCTCTTCATGTCATTGCAGATTGGATAGTGCCATATTTGGCTTACATGACGCGGGGCGAGTTGCCAGAGGATGAGACCTTGGCAAGACAGATAACCCGGAGGTCTAAGTCAATGACAATTTCCAATGGTGAATTATATCATCGTAGTGTCACCGGGGCATTTCGGCGATGCGTCTCTCCTGAAGAAGGTCAAGAGATTCTTCGTGAGTTCCATGAGGGAGATTGTGGCCATCAAGCCGGCTCAAAATCTCTAGTGGCCAAAGCTTTTCGTCATGGCTTTTACAGGTTAACGACTCATGCTGATACAGAGGACCTGGTCAGTAGGTGCGATGGATGTCAAAAGTTCGCACAACAAGCACAGGTACCGACTCAAGAACTGCGGATGATTCCAATCACTTGGCCATTTGCAGTTGTCGGCGTTCTGGGAACGGGGGTCCCCAGACTTGCCTGCCTGCGGCCTGCGGCGTGGCTCAAAGGGGGGCCCAGCGCAGCCCATCTTCACCAACACAAACCCAAGACCCTCGCGAGGGGCCAAGCCTCGCGGGGCGGACAACGTGGAGCTTCCTCAGGCGCGGCCTCGTCAGGCTGGCTCACGAGGAGGCGGAGAGATCAAGGCGGGGTACCTCACAAGGTGCCCGTGACGCAAGCCATGACGACCGGGGGCGCCAAGCGGGTGCCAGCCCGCGCAGTGTCCTCCCTTCCCCTTTGGTGCAAAGGGGGCGAGCGCAGCCGCGGAGTACCGAGGCATCAGGCAAAGGTTGCCATTTCGGTGCAACGAGACCAAGACCAGGAGGACTACGAGACGGAGGTCACCGTGGAGCCCAAGACGGCGTCATCACCAGAGCTTTGTGCACGCGAAGACTACTTTTGTCAGGATAGTTGATACTAGCTGTCCCCCTTCAAATTGGCCCGCCATTGTTGGCTCCCTTCCCGCTCGATATTTGGAGAGAGGACCAGGGCCTCTATAAATAGGACCAGCCACCCACAGAGCCAAGAGAGCGGGGCCGGGGGGATCGAAGGATAGAGAAGATCAGAAAGAGAGAGAGGGAAAGGTGTCTGAGCTCCTCCCAGTAGTTCATCGCCCCAGCCAAGAACAGACCCTCGCGAGGCTGTTCTTCCTTGTATTGTTCATCATCATCAGCCCAAGAGGCAATCCAGCACACCACACACTGGAGTAGGGTATTAGACCACAACGGTGGCACGAACCAGTATAAACCCTGCGTCTCTTGTGTTGTTCTTTCCTTAGTTTAGATCCTATCAAGGGGGAGGAGTGCAGGTAGGTAGGAGGCGAAATCTCTGCGCGCACCCCAGTGTTCGAACCTCAAGGGTCTGCCGGAACCCGAAATCCGACATTTGGCGCGCCAAGTAGGGCTGCACCGGGATTCGTCTTCCACCACCCGTTCTCCTCCAATCATCACGCCCATGTCTGACTCTCGTCGGGCCCGTGCTGAGCGCCGGGCCGCGCTCGCTTCCTGCGTCACCCAGACGGCCCCTGTCGGCAGGCGTCCTTGCCGTTCCCCGTCACCTGTCGTCAACGCCGCCACCGGCCCGGCGGGGGACGAGCAGCAAGCATCATCCCAGCATCCGTCCGTGCGGCAAGACGGCCGCACCGCAACTCCCTCGCTCACCCCAGCTGGTTCTTCGTCCCGCGCGCTCCGCACGCCCATGGAGGCTCGGGCTGCACTCATCGTGGCGAACAAGCTCCTGCGCTACCATCCCATCGACGATGTCTACGAAGAATGGCTCGACCGCGTCGCCGAGCTCGTCCGCGCCACAGGGGGCTCTCCTGCGCCGTCCGTTCCGCTGCACCGCACCCCGCCCCGTGCGGGCAATGAAGCTCTGGCGGCGCCCCGGCCGCCTCCTCCTCAGGAAGGTGCCATGGCTCCAAGGCGCGTGGCCCCTGGGCGGAACCCGCTCCGTCTGGCGCCAGCGCAGCAAGAGCAGAGCTGTCAAGAAGTCCCTCGCCCGCAAGAAGCTGCCCGGGTGCTCCCTGCTCCAGCACGCCGCGACCAGGCTCCTGCTCCCGCGCGTCAAGACCCCGCGCTGCTCCCAGCTGTAGCGCGTGGGGACATGCAAGACCAAGCTCCCCGTCATCCAAGGCCTCCCGTGGCCACAGCAGGCTGCCGCGCCTTCACCGCCGAGCTACGCAACGTCGCGTGGCCTGGCAAGTTCAAGCCAGACTTGCCTCCTCACTACGACGGCACGGCTGACCCTGCGGAGTTCCTCCAGCTCTACGAGCTGGGCATCGAAGCTGCCAACGGAGACAAGAAGGTCATGGCGAACTGGTTCCCCATGGCACTCAAGGACGGGGCCCGCACCTGGCTCCTGAACTTGGCTCCAGGCACAATCTCCTCCTGGGACGAGATGCGCACCCACTTCATCGCCAACTTCCAAGGCACTCGCGACCGGCAACCCGCCGTGAGCGACATGTGCCGCATCAAGCAACAGCCCGGGGAGACCCTGCAGAAGTACATCCAGCGCTTCAACAACGCACGCCTCAAGATTCCCAAGGTGACTGAGGAGGCCATCATCTCGGCCTTCTCCAACGGCATGCGCGACGTCAAGATGAAGGAGGAGCTAGCGATGCATGAAGACCTGTGCACTTCCTTGGAACTGTTCAACCTAGCAACCAAATGCGCCAGGGCCGAGGAAGGGCATCTCTCCCTCCTCGAGCTGCCTGTCACAGACCTAGAAGAGAAGAAGCCCAAGGCCAAGGATGTGAAGTGCAAGGGGGCTGCCGTGCTCGCAGCAGAACCAGACACCAAGCGGGGCAGAGATCAGCCCGAACCTTCCAAGGGCAGCCGGTACTGTGTGTACCACGACCTCCACACCCACAACACCAACGAATGTCAAGAGCTCCGAGCCGTGCGAGAAGGAAGGATCGGCCGTCGCCCTGACCGCAGTGACCGGGGCTACGGCCGAGGAGGAGGAAGGAACGCAGGACGCTGGGAAGACCGTGGCCCACGCGAAGGGTGGCGCGATCAACCTCGCGAGGATCGCTGGCAAGACCCGCCTCGCAAGGGAGGCTGGAGGGATCAGCCTCACGAGGGAGACTGGAGGGATCAGCCTCGCGAGGATCGCCCGCAAGGCAACGCAGGCCTCCCACCGCTGCCGCCGCTGCCAAGGAGAAACGAGGACCGCCACTAGGACAAGGGGGCTGGGGGCTTCCAGGAGCCGCGCGCGATCGCCTGCATCCTGGGCGGGGCACAAGCCCCGGCTTCTCAGCGCATCTTCAAGCAGTTCGCCCTAGGCTCGAACCACGCGCCCTCTCAGGTGGTCGGCGTGCGCCATCACGTTCAGCTCAGCAGATCAGCTCAAGTGTGCGGCTACAGCCGGAGTTCTCCCGATGCTTTGCTCCCCGATCGTCAGCAACATGGTGGTTACCAAGACCCTCATCGATGGCGGGGCAGGGCTCAACGTCCTGTCCGTGGAAACATTCAACAACCTCCAAGTGCCCTACAGCCAGCTTCAGCCAACCAAGCCTTTCTCCGGTATCACCGACGGCTCCATGGTCCTGATTGGGTAGGTCCACCTCCCTGTCACCTTCGGGGCACGTGACAACTACCGCACCGAGCTCATCGACTTCGACGTCACTCACATTCGCCTGTCGTACAACGCCATCCTTGGGTACCCAGCGCTGGCCAAGTTCATGGCCGTAACTCACCACGGCTACAACGTCCTCAAGATGCCAGGAAGCGGCGGAGTCATCACGGTGCCCTGTGAAGAGCAGGACGCGGTGTGTTCCCTGTAACGAGCCTTTCAGGCCGCGTCACTGGAAGACCCGGATCGTGGAAGCAGGAGGCCTCCTGAGACCGCCCCTAAGAAGAAGAAGACATCGTCCGGCCCGACCACTCAGGAGGCAGGCCCCTCTAGGCCCGCGCCTGCCCAGGGGGAACCTCCTTCCATCACATAGGAAAGCGCGCCCGGTGCCCTCCTCAGGCAGGGCTCGGGGGCTCTCCCCTGGAGGGCCACCGACCTAGCTAGGGTCACGAGGGAGGCGCTTGGGCACCACATGGAGGTGTGTTTCGAAGCATGTTTCCCTCAAGAAGGAGCAAGGCAAGGAGATCCAGACCCTCAGGAGTTCGTCAGCGAGGCCATTCAGGAGCTACAGGAGTCAAGAGTCATGAAAGGCGGCCGCCGCCTACCAGCAGTGGCTCCCCATCCAGGCGAGGATGGTGGGCTGCGCGTCTGCATCGACATACCAGGGCTCAACCGAGTCGCCTCTCTGGAGCGCCTCTGGCCCTCGCAAGTGGGGCGCTACGGAGGCCCACCCCACAGCTACGTTCGCATGCCTTACGGCTTGCTGAACGCGGCTGACATGTACCAGTGCCTCATGAGGGGCATCACGGGGGCACGAGAGGCCACGCCTTCCGCAGCCCTGGCAGGGATGGAGGTGGCCCGTGAGGAGCCGCCAGCGCCTCCGGAGCCTCCTGAGGCCCCTGGGCCTGGGGGCTCGTGAGGATCGGCTCCCGCAGCCCACCGAGCCTGCTACATCAACGCTCCTTCGTCCTCGGCATCATCAGGTGACGTCTTTCGAGTTTTATTTCCAGCTGGGAGCGCCCCCCCAGGGCTGCATTATTCCCAGGCCGCGTGGGTCCGTCCCTGCGGCATGTATCCCCTTTTTATTCCATGTTGTTAGCTTACCTTGTTGGGGGCGCCCCTCGGGCTGCATGACCCCCCAAGTCGCTCGGGCCTGACCCAGTGATGTCTGCATTCCCAGCATCTATTTGAACGAATCCAATCCTTCGCGGCTAATGTGTTTTACCTAGTTGCCTGCTCAGCTGACGCCAACTAACGAAGCTGCTCCCAAACGGCACGACGCTTTCGCATGGGTCCGTCCCTGCAACGCCGACAAACCTCGATGGCTGAGCTCTGGCCGCGGCAGCCCCGCATAGCGTCACCTCGTCAAGCCTTCAGTGCCTCACTACCCCTCGGAAGCAACCAACGGCTGACTGTCAATTGTCATGGCAACCCCTTGTTTTTTCTATGATGGACCTGCAGGACCTCCTGAAGGAGCTGCGTCAGGCGAGGCCCTTGTGGTGTCTCCTTCGCTGTCGTCCGCGCGAACCGCTTGCACGTTAAAGGGGGGGTGCCTGAGCATTGCGACTCAGGGCTCCTACTGGCTCTCCAGCCCTCACCCTCTGGCCTTGACCACGGCATCGTGACCTGGCATACCAGCGACGGCTGAGACTCGCTCGAGGGCCGGGACCCGAGGACGTAGAGCAGAAAGGGGAGCAAAGGCAAGAGGGGAGAGACAAACGAGGACCTCGCCGAGCAACCTCGCGCGTGCTGATGCAAGGACCCGGCGACACACCAGAGAGCGGCTCCTGATCCTTGAGATAAGTCATCACCCGGAAGCGCCAGCTGCCGTGGCACCATCCTAGCACCTAATGCTATCCCGCGTTAGCAACGCCGCTCTCCTTTCTCACCAAACGACGGCTGCTTGGGCGCCAAAGGGGACCTCCTGAGCATCGCGACTCAGGGGATCTTACCGGACTCCGGGTCGCTCACCTCCTGGCCTTGACCACGGCATGGCGACCTGGCATACCAGCGACGGCTGAAGCCGCCTTGGGACTGGGACCTGTCGGCGCAGAGCACCAAGCCCTCGTGAGGCTCGAAAGGGAGGACTGAGCTAAGGCGGAATGAGCAACTCGCACAATTCTATGACAAGGGTTATATTAACAAAACAGGATAACAGGCAACTTACAAGCCCCCATGGGGCGCGTTTTTGATTCCTCACAGGGAACAGATCCTAAAGGGACACAAACTACGCGCGACCCTGCAAAAGACGCCATCATCAATAGTGGGCTGTCAAGCACCAACGCCAACCCCATCCAGATCAGAGTCGGCGGCGGCCTGACGAGCCCGGCCTGCTCCAGGAGCGGTGCCGTCTCGGGGGTTCGTAGCTGTCGTCGCTCGTCTCCGGAGTCGCGAAGAGGTCGCCGGAGTCGCTGGAGCCTCCGACGCCTCCACCGCCTGAGCAGCCGTCAAGGGAGCGGTTGGCAGGCTCAGTCCTCGTCGCGGCAGGGTCCGGGCCACCTTCCCCGGGGCAGCACTCCAGCCGGCGCCTGCTCGCATTGAAGACCTTGAAGAGCATCACCGAAGCACCGTCGTAATCCAAGTGGACCACGAAGATGCCCCTTACCCTGCAAACCCGGGCGATCTCTCTCCAGCCCCGAGTCATGAAGACCTCGCCCGGGGCAACGACCGCGACCTCTGCCTCGGTCGCGAGGGTGCTACAGCCGGCGTGCTACAGCCAGAGCTCCAGGGGCTCCCCCTGCTGGACGATGGAGGCGAAGAAGGGAGGAAGGCGGATCCAAGACTGAAGAGGAATGGTGACGTGGAGCACGAACTCTTGAGAGGAGCCCTCAGTGTGGACCCCAGGGGGACGACCCACACCTTCGTGACCCGTTGGCGCTGACGGCGGCGCCGCCCATGGAGGTCAGCGTCAGCTCCTTCTGGGCCCTTGGCGTGGGCGTACAATGGCAGCGGGAACCCTGGCGGCAACCGCTCGCACCAAGGCCTCGACATCACCTGAAGGGCCCCCTCATCCGGGCCACGGGGGGCGAGCCGTTTCTTCGGCGGGAGTGGGTCTGGTTCCCCTCAGGGAGCCTTTCCCTTCTCTGCCGTCGAGAACCGGCGGATCGGAGCCATTGCAGCAAGACGGAGCAAGGATCGGGAAGAAGGAGAAGCAAGGAGGGATGGACTGGAAGGGCGCGCCCTGTTCCGTACTTATGGCCGGCGAAGGCCAACCGCCTACCTCCACGATTGCAGGTAATCATGACCCACTTTGCATGCAGGGACTTGTCCAATCCGTGCAGTTGCCGAGGCGCCATGGGAAAGTGGAGGTGCCTAGGTCCAATCAACCGCCACGCGGCGCCCAAGGCCACAGGCTGTTATGGCCCGCGGCGCTTCGCTCTTGCCCTTCTGCCTCCCTGCACGGCCAAGTCCGGGCGCGCCTTGGGCCTGGGGGCTACTGTCGGCGTTCTGGGAACGGGGGTCCCCAGACTTGCCTTCCTGCGGCCTGCGGCGTGGCACAAAGGGGGGCCCTGCGCGGCCCATCTTCACCAACACAAACCCAAGACCCTCGCGAGGGGCCAAGCCTCGCGGGGTGGACGACGCAGAGCTTCCTCAGGCGCGGCCTCGTCAGGCTGGCTCATGAGGAGGCGGAGAGATCAAGGCGGGGTACCTCACGAGGTGCCCGTGATGCAAGCCATGACAATCGGGGGCGCCAGGCGGGTACCAGCCTGCGCAGTGTCCTCCCTTCCTCTTTGGTGCAAAGGGGCGAGCGCAGCCGCGGAGTACCGAGGCATCAGGCAAAGGTTGCCATTTCGGTGCAACGAGACCAAGACTAGGAGGACTACGAGACGAAGGTCACCGTGGAGCCCAAGACGACGTCATCACCAGAGCTTTGCGCAGGCGAAGACTACTTTTGTCATGATAGTTGATACTAGCTGTCCCCCTTCAAATTGGCCTGCCATTGTTGGCTCCCTTCCCGCTCAATATTTGGGAAGAGGACCAGGGCCTCTATAAATAGGACCAGCCACCCACAGAGCCAAGAGCGCGGGGCCGGGGGGATCGAAGGATAGAGAAAATTAGAAAGAGAGAGAGAGAGAGGAAGGTGACTGAGCTCCTCCTAGTAGTTCATCGCCCCAGCCAAGAACAGACCCTCGCGAGGCTGTTCTTCCTTGTATTGTTCATCATCATCAGCCCAAGAGGCAATCCACCACACCACACACTGGAGTAGGGTATTACACCACAACGGTGGCCCGAACCAGTATAAACCCTGCGTCTCTTGTGTTGTTCTTTCCTTAGTTTAGATCCTAGCAAGGCGGAGGAGTGCAGGTAGGTAGGAGGCGAAATCTCTGCGTGCACCCCAGTGTTCGAACCTCAAGGGTCTGCTGGAACCCGAAATCCGACAGCGTTTTTGGGGCTTGATATGGTTGGACCTTTCAAAAGATCTAAGGATAGAAAGACACATCTTTTGGTGGCAGTTAACAAACTCACGAAATTGGTTGAGGCAGAGCCAGTGAGCAAGTGTGATGCATCCACGACGGTTCAGTTCATGAAAAAGGTGATCTTTCGATTTGGTTTTCCACACAGCATTATAACTAACAATGGCACTAATCTGTCCAAAGGTGCTATGGAGGAGTTTTGTCAACGTGAGCATATCCGGCTTGATGTTTCGTCAGTAGCTCACCGCCAATCCAATGGTCAAGCTGAGAGAGCAAATCAGGAAATCCTAAAAGGTCTTAAGCCCCGGCTTATGGTTCCCTTACAACGGACACCGGGTTGTTGGGTAGAGGAATTACCCTCGATGCTGTGGAGTATCAATACCACTCCTAACAGGTCTACAGGTTATACACCTTTCTTCATGGTTTATGGAGCAGAAGCAATTCGTCCTAGTGACATCCGTCATGACTCGCCTCGCGTGGTGGTTTACGTTGAAGCTAATAATGAACAAGCCCGACAGGATGCACTTGAATTGTCAGATGAGGAGAGAGATTTGGCGGCGACTCGATCAACAATTTATCAACAGGACATGCGTCGTTATCACAGCCGCCGGGTTAAGTCTAGAACCTTTCAAGAAGGTGACCTGGTGCTCCGGCTCATCCAGGATCTGTCTGATGCACACAAACTATCCCCGCCTTGGGAAGGACCCTTTGTGGTCAGCAAGAACTTAAGCAATGGGTCATATGACCTCATTGACGTTCTAGAGCACAAAGACTCACATAAGTCGGAGGAGGAGACCCGCCGGCTGTGGAACATTGCTCAGCTTCAGCCATACTATACTTAGGCCACCAGCTCTCATCATGTGCACACTTTGACGTTGTATATATTATGATAAGTAATAAAGCAGGACCTCTGTACTTTTCCCTTTCAATGATCATATATCTTTATTATTTTCATTATTTAAAATGACCAAAAGGGAGTTGATCGTATTCGAATCTAGCTTAACCCTTTTGGTCCGGCTCATGATCGTATTTGAATCTAGCTGTAAACCACATGGTCACTTGGGGGCTTCCTATTCAAACATAGGTCGTATTCGAACCAAAGAGAACATAGCTGTCCTAACCCTCTTGATCGTCTCAAAGCCAAACTCACTAGGGGCTTCTTGATCGTATCTGAATCATAGCTTAACCCCTTTTGGGTCCAACTTGGTTCATATTCGAATCAGGGTCGTTAAAAACCTCTCAAGGTCATTTGGGGGCTTCCTGTTCAAACATAGTTCATATTCGAACCAAAGAGAACATAGCTGTCGGTACCCTCTTGATCGGCGCAACGCCAAAGCCACTGGGGGCCATATGATCGTATTCGAATCTTAGCTTAACCCCATTGGTCCGGTTTACTGATCGTATTTGAATCAGAAGCCTCCAGATTTTATTTAAATGTTTTGATTTACATTGTCTGAAGCCTAGTGTTTTGTCTTACTGTTTTTTATCATCTCAAATCTAAATGTCAGTATGGTTTCCAATTAAACCGGCTCGGTTATTTGACAATGAGTTGCCAAGGCATAACAGTCATCAGACATATGGAAGTATTGACTTTTATAAAAGATTGGGTTATAAACCTCATCATCCGGGTCATGTAAACCGGCAGTCCAGATTCAAAGAACACAGGTATGACAGTGTCATTCATGAACAGGTTTCTCTGTGTTTTTTCGTTAATGAAAGGTTTTTGCAGCCTTGTTTATCTTACATCTGGTTCTTTTTTCCACTATGATAATTTCATAGTCATATACCGGGTGTTTTGACCCATCCGGTGCTAAACCGTCAGGACAGTTTTTTTTTTCATTTTTTACAGGAACAGAGTTAAAACTTTGCAGATGTAATCACGGATGTGCTGCATATATATATTGACATCATTGGCAAAGAGTCATATGCAACATTTTATGCACGATGGCATAGGCAAAACATGCACTTTTCAAACTAATCTATTACAAGGCTTTGAGAGCCCTAAAGATGGTTATGACTCTCCCCTCGCTGGTTCACCTCCCTCTACTGGTTGGAAGCTAGGATTGGACCAGTCAAAGCCGTTCAGAGCAATGAACTCCGCTTCATCGTCAATCAGGCCGACTGGGTCGACTTCTGGGGGAAAATTGTGTTGGCAAACCGGCGGGATAAGATCTGTCACTTTATAAGAGGGAGTCGCCATCTTCTTATTCTCCATATCAAAACTCGGCTAATATTTATCGATGTTGGTCTCCTCTCCAAGAATGGTAGCTTGAGGACGAACTCCCCTCACACAGGCAATAAAGTCATCTTGCTCAAATGGAGCCCCGTCTTCCTTCACGGTAGGGTACCCCTTAGCCACCGGGACTAAATCCAGCACCAAGGCTTTCGAGCGGCTCAGGGCAGTCAGGGCTCCGGCTCTGGCACAGGATCGTTTGACCTCTTGAAACCTGGCGGGTAAGATCGATAACTTCTTCAAAACATCACTCAAATGGTTGGGTCCTTGGTTGGCAGGGGAGATAGTAGCAAGTGCTCGTTGAGTGACAGTATACAATTGCTCCACCAAGGTATAAACCGCCTTCAGTTTCGTCACACTGTCTTGGCTCAGATTTTTACTTCGTGGACCTGTGAGTGTTTTTTAACAAAGGCTCAGCAGGCGGCTTATATTCCTGGTCAAAATAAAGTATAAGTGATTAATACAAATGACTCGCTGAAGATGGAGGAGACCATTTGAGACACACGGTTTTTTAAACCGGTGAGCTCCATGGTAACCTCCTCAAGAGCCGCCTCTGCTGTCTCGGCACGTTGTATCAGCAAGGTCTTCTCATCGGCCCGTGATTTCTTCTTTTCAGTCAAGCCGGTCTTCAATTTTTCAGTTTCAGAGAGACTCAATTGAAGTTTGGTGTTAGCAGTCTTTATCTCTGCTTCCTGATCCACCAGCTGGGTCTTTGCATCCATCAATTGAGAGCCCAATTCAGTTAGGGCAGTCTACAAACATGCACACATGTGTCAAAATTTAACTAAAGGTTCTAATGATTAAAGTTCCAAGTGCTTTGCAATGCAATACCACTTGGCACTTGGGGGCTAATGTCTGCCAAAGCAATTTTTATGCAAAATGACACCTTTATGTTTTCAAGTCTCAAGTTTTTACAAAGTAACAACGCATGGCACTTGGGGGCTAATGCATGATATTCAAAGAGTTTTTCAAGATGAGCCGGATCACACTACTTATTTGGACTGATCTAAGACAATTATGAAGTTAAGTACCAGGTCATTTATGATAAATTGAACCGGCCCTTGGGGACTACAGGTGAAGTTTATATTAATCTGATGAACTCAGGAAAAAATCTAAAGACAAGGTATCAACCTATATCATAAGTCTATAGATCATTCAAGCTCATCATAATCTGAAGACTTGGGGGCTGGCAGAGTATATATAAACCGGAGAACATACCTCATATTTCAGTTGCAATTGCTTGACCATCTCAAACAACGCGCGCGAAAACTCCTGCCAGCTGCCAAATCCAGACACATGAAATTCTGCTTCTAACCCTGAGCTGAAAGGGCCGCTAGTTTAAATCGGCGGGGGTACTTTTGTAACACACCCTACATTTTGGACAAGTGCGTCCCTAACTCATGGTCCCCCCTCCCATCGCCTCCTTTTCGCCATTCGAAATTCTAGGCCTCCATAACCTCTTCGCTCCAGCCGCGAAACCCCACCCTCCTCCATCCGCCACCTCACAGCTACCCAGCCGGAGCCTCTTCCCCGACGAAGTCGTCCACCGCAACAGCTCGATGTCCCTCATCCACCTCCTCTGATGAGGATCTATCATCCATCTCGTCGTCCCACCGGTTCAGCCGCCCCGTCCTCCACCTACAAGGAGCTGCTCCGACGATTGCCTCGTCTATCGCGGTTGCTCCTTCCCCACAGCGCTGGTTTAACCTGCACCACCGGAACCGCATCATCCTCACCAACTCCTCGGATGAAGCCGAGGCCTACTCGGCGCCACCATAGAGGTTGTACACTCATCGCAGCGCACTTTCTCCTTAACTCGACCTCCCAGCGGCAACGGTGATCCATCCCACGGCCCATGGCGAGCTACCCTGAAGCCGGCGCCGCGGGCAACATCTCCACGATGGCTCTCCCCTAGTGCGAGGCCCCTTTGGCGGCGGCGTCCATACCAGCCGGATCTGCTGCTGCTCTGGCACTTGCTCGCTCGCGCTGCTGCTGCTGCTGCTCCGGCTCTTGCTCCCTCGCTCGCATAGCTGCTGCTTCTCTGGCTCTCGCTTGCTCACTTGCGCTGCTGCTCCTGCTCCGGCTCTCACTCGTTCGCTCACGCTGCTGCTGCTGCTCTCCCCCTCGCTCATGCTGCTGCTCTGCTCCGATTTAGCTACACTTCAGCCGGCTGAATCCACTTTTGGATCAGTCAATTTTTAAGGGGTTGCGGGCTCGTGGGAGTTAATGAATAACCACCCGAAGCGGGGAGGGGGGCTCGCCGGAGTTAAGGAAGAACCACCCGCAGCGGGGAGGGGGCTCGCTAGAGAGGTACCCCACTATCTATCTTAGGGTTCAGGGTGGGGGCAGTGGTCGCCGATGGTGGGGGCGCAGTGTTGGGGCGGTGGCATGGGAACCGCTGGAGAAAAATCTCGGTGCGGTGGGGGGGGGAGGGGCTAGAGGGTTGTCCGGGGTGGCGGCGGACCGGTAGTGGGGAGTGGTTTCGGGGCAGCAAGGCGGCGGGGCCGGCGGTTCGACTGGTGGTGGTTGGCGGCTCAGGGGGTGCAGGTTGAAGATGAACCGCAGGCCCTCCCTAAACTACATGTGAAGTGCCTCTGTGCTACCATTGCGTTCAGTTTCAATAGTAACATTCAGATTCCATAGTAAATTTCCATTTCAACACTTAAGTTCAGAGTCAACAATTTTTACCTCATTTGTTGTAGTCCGGTGGTTTTTGGTTATGTTAATTTTACATATATCAATTTTTGGTAATGTATTTTACATCATCTACTCGGGATGCTATTAGAATCCCACATGAGATTAACGATGTCTATCTTGTGCTGCTTCAGCGTCGACGTGTTACGGCTCGCCGGAGCTGCTCCAAGGACGGAACTATCCATCACAAGAGAGCAGTGCCCTGGACGCCGTCTACAGATTCCTCAGATCTTCCTCCACACCTCCGACAGCCACCTCTGCCTCAACTTCTTCAGCAACCAACCCAATGATGTTGAGGTCAACACGGCTACGACAAAAATGTTGTACACTTGTCGCATCACTAATTACTCTACATTCATGACGATCCATTAGGGCTATTTTGGTTCAACGAAAAAACATAGCAATAGGAAATTTTCCTATGGTACTCTACTATTCAATTATTCATGCATATTGTTGAAATGAATGGAGCAAAACATCCACCTGGACCTACTTTTCAAAATCCTAAGCTTGAAAACAAGACCAAGTGCATTAGTGGCATAATAGCATTCTAAGTGTACACGCTTTCATATGGTTTCACTTTATTTTGGCCATGTTTCTTTGCATTCCTCTGCTCTTCCAATTCATGTGGACCAAACACCCAAGTTGACAAAAATCCTATGTTTACAAATGCTGTGTTTACCATGTGCATTCCTATCCTATTCCGGTGTTTTTCCTATCCTTGCATTTTTAGAATCATGCAAGCCAAATGAGCCCTTACAGAATTACTTCAGTTACAGGTAGGTGTTGAAGAAAACTTTGTGTGGTTTGTCCTACTCCTGCCGCGACGTCGTCCACCTCACATTTTCTGCTCCATCGACAGAAGCATCCACCAAACCATACATCAGGACTCTTGACCGTCTTTCGCTACCTCAGATCTTCTTCCCTGCCGCCGGCACCCACCGCAACAACATCACCATCATTGACTCAGTAGATGAACATGAGGAGTACACGGGTCCACAAGAGAGGTCACACTCTTTTGTTTTGGCTTATGTTATGCATTGCTTAAAATTACCTGCTGCTTTATCATCATGTTCACCTCTTAGACTACAAGTCAGGTCCAAATTAATGTTCAAACTTGAGTTCTAAATTAGTTGTGGGGCACATATCAAGGCAACAATGAATAGTATCTTTGTCTAATATCTAGTTCACCTAGGGTATCCCTATGTTGTTCATCTTGGGTGGGAAACAAATAGTAAAGCAATAATCATCTGTCTTTCTATTAAACTAAAGCAATCATGAGCCTCCTATCATTATTTCTGGATCCATCCACTAGTTGTTACCATCACTCTAGATTTTTGCATGCTCTCCTTACATAATCTCACCATATTTTTTGTATGCATGTCAGATATTGTACACAGTCATGTTGAACATGTAGAGAAAAAGATAAGAGTTTTGCACGGCAATAGAATGGAATGTAGACGACACTCCATGGTGGGTTCAATGGCAACCCCCACCTCTCCAGATTGTAATCTAAAGGAAGATATCTGTTCTAAGGCGGATTCAGACGCAACTAACCACTCCTACTTACCCCCCAAGGTGTTTGCTCTAACTTAGCATGATGATGTTAGTCATATCATGCATATGTTGTCTTGCAGTGCCTACTTTTGACATCATATATGTCATCTGCTTAGTTTAGACATGATCTGTAATGCCACCAGTTTAGTTTCTGTATCATATATGGGAATTATGCAGTCTCATGTCTTTTAGCAAGCCATAATATATGTGAAATGTGCAATGCCATCATGTTTAACCAGGCATCATATATTTGAATGATATCTTGCCCATCCTTTTCTTCATTACATTTCCATTTGTCGACAATGTTTGTACATTAAACTACTCTTCCGGTGAATCAGCCATTTGGGTGGGAGATGGAAAAATCGAGAGTGAAAACATGGCCTTCAGAGCAGACAGTGCTACCTGTCGAAGCAGATCTCTTGTTGGGTCCCGATAGCTCCTCAGAGATGGATTCAGAGACAGATGATCAGTCTTATTCCCCCACCGAGGTGTATGCTCTAACTTGGCACGATTATACTGCTCATATCATGGATATGGTGTCTTGCATTGCATAGTTTATACATAATATACACAATATTCAACATCATGTTCTTAGTTCAGACATCATATATGTGAATGCCATCTACTTAGCACATAAATCGCATATGCAAATTAAATCATGCGATCATGATTACTTAGATAACACGGATGTGAATTATGTCATGCGATCCTTTTTAGTTATTCATCATAACTTTGAATTATGTTATGCTATGCTATCAAGTTTAGATAGACATCATATATGTGAAATTATGTCATGCTATCTGTTTTAGTTAAACAATATACATGTCAACTATTTCATGCCCTATTTTTTCCACACTATCTATTGCATCTGTCTCTCATACAATGTCTGTACATTCAACTATGTTTCCTGTTTATCAGCCATTTGAATTGGAGCGGGTGATGCTAGTATCTAGTGGAGTAAAAACACGGTCTTCAAATAAAATGGTGCTACCGCTTGGTGGAGATAGCACCCTGGTTGTACATGCACGAGAACCAGCCCTACCACACATAACCTAGACTCTCGCAGATTGTACCCCTACTGCAATGGACAAAGAACCAGCTTCACCCAATCTAACCCCAACCTAGCAGATAGTAACCCAGTTCTTGTTGACACAGCACCATCTCCACCACAAAGCTCCCAAACAAGAGCAGTCAGTAAGGTAGCTCCAGTGCCCAAAGCGCCAGTACTACCACGGCGAACCCCAACTCCACCAGTTAGTACACCTGTTCCTGTGGAGGAAGCACAAACAGCTAGTCGTAGTTTAGCATCTATCGTATTTGATGTTGTTAAATCCTATGTGCGTATCTTCCCATCATGGAAATATTATACCGAAGATGAAGGAAAATGCCAGTTGCAGGTGTTTGACTAGGAGTTATGTGTAAGTAATGTTATTCATGGCAATTACTTTGCTTTGTACCATACATTCTACCTCCATGATGGTCATAATACAGCAAATTTTCCCATTTCACTGTATAGAGAAGGACCGATTTGGAAACTCAGGATGAGCTAACGTGTGCTAATACCTCTACTATCTTCAAGAATGCTTGGTGCTAGTATCAGAATTACCTGAAGAAAACGTACTTCGCTAGGAAAGAAACACATCAAATTCCCTTACGTTCTCCTGAGACACATTTACTCGATGATGACTGGGAACGCCTTGTTCTGTACTAGTCCCGAACCAAGAATGTGGTAACGTCTATGAGCTCATTTTCTATTTTAAGTACTATATTCTTGCGTCTTGCTGTACTCTGTTCATGTCGAACAAGTGCTTAAACATGAAGAACAATTGTTCTCTTTTCATATTCCATTGCTATCGTGCATATTGCTTTGCTCTTGTATCACTATATTTACTCATACAAACTTATTTTTAAATTGAATGATCCAAGCGAAACTCCAATGGCACAACACGTATGTTCACGCATGTTTCTTTAAAAGTTTGTTCATATCAATACCTCTGTTGATTTGAATTCAATTGTGTATACAATTGACTTCTCATATCATGCACATTACTAGCATCACAACAGAGCCAATTGTGTTGTTGTACGTGTAGACCCATGGTACCCATCTGAAATCTTGTTGTGCCATGTAGTTTCCCACGCTTTGTATTCTTTCAGTGCTGCTTTGTCTTGAACTGATATGATTTGAACCATCTCTCTATATTGATTTGGCAAGACAATGCAGTGACCATAGGACATAGATATATGTTTGTTTGATGCTTTTGTTATGTACTACTTGGCAATAGAAGACTTGGTAGTTTAATCATGTCCACCTTACTAATGAACTAGTTCACCGAAATGAGTTTCATATACTAGTACATGCTAAACATGTTAGGTGTCTGCTTGCTTCTTCTCTTAGAGTGCTGAAAGAATATTGGGGAAGAGTGCCTTATTAAGCAATGATAAAGGAAGTAATGCAAATAAGGTTCAGGATAGTGAGACATCCTTGTTGGTCTCCAACAAAGATGATAAAATAGCTAAGGAAAACTATGTTACAAACAGTGAGACTACCCCGAAGTCCCGTCTTGGTTTAGTGTTTGAGTTACTGGCCACTCAACTCATTGTATGAATCAGTTCGGTTTCTTGAGTCTCAACTACAAGGTGAAAGACATCGATCAGCTTCTACGACAAGAAGCAGAAGGATTGCGGAAGTCCCTGCAGCATTCAAATGCATACTTTCTGGTGCAACAACAAGCGTTGGAGGATTTTACTGCCAAACAGGACAAAGCTAACAAGATTGCTAAGCTTATTGCCAGCATGGTGGATACCAAGGATAAGTTTCTTGAGCTCTTGTGAAGTTGTTTCAGTTATGGACTTGTTTGGCTATCGCGTTTATTTGCGCTGGTGGCCAATTTTGACGGCCAGTGTATGTAATAAGCTGCTTTGTTCACTATATTTGCACTGGTGGCGAAGTTTGATGCCCAGTGGATGTAATATGTCTAATAGCCGTAATAGCCTAGCGTTAGTTCCTTGCTTATTTATTTCCTTATTGTCTTGTTTCGTTGTTTGCTTGTAGTCACTGTAGTTCTTTTTCCGTGTTTTTCCAATGGCCACAATAAACTAGGACACAATAACCAAGGCAACACACAGACTGTTGTGACCATGGTCCGGCTACCTGCTATAGTGACCATGGCCCTCCACGGGCTGTATGATCTGTGGGCCTTCCACGGGCCGTAGGATCCATGTGTCTTCCATGGGCCTTCTACGGGCCTGTGGGATTTCGGGTTCCGGCAAAACCCTTGAGGTTCGAACACTGGGGTGCGCACGAAGATCTCCCCCTCCTCTAGCTAGCACTCATTATTATCTCACGACCTAGCTCGACGAACCCAAAGAACAAGAGACACAATATTTATACTGTTTTGGGCCACCGTTGTGGTGTAATACCCTACTCGGAAAGCCTTGCCGACTATGGTGCACGATGACGAGTGGCGCCCGCAGTCTACGCCATGTATGTCAGCTAGCAACTCATTCCCCTGTTCCCTAGAAATGCATCGTATAGAGACATGATTCGACCGCTTCCTGTATAGCTCACCATCCTGAATGCAGTACGTCGTAGCCTGCCGGGCCACATGCTCCGCGTCTTCTTCCTTCTCTGGCAACGTGCCTTGCGTCAGGTACGCCTTGAACTCCTCGATCTAGCACCCCTCCTGAGGCTCGAGCACTAAGAGGAGGCGCTATCCTGAGGTTGGGCCGCAGGCGGGGGCTCCCGAGGCTGGTGGCTGGGGCAGTTCCTCCTGAGGTGGTGTCGGCTCCGTAGGCATAGGTGCTGCCGAAGGCTTGAACAGCTGCTCCTCGAAGACGCTAGGCTCTTGGGGTAGCCGCTTGGATGCTCTTTTGGCGATGTCGTCGGCCTCTTTGTTGGTGCTACGAGGCACATGTTGTAGCTCCAGGCCCAGGAACTGCTTCTCCATTTTGCGCACCTCCGCGAGGTATGCCTCCATGTGCTCATCCTTTGGCTTGTACACCTTGTTGGAGAAGTTGACGAGGAGTTGCGAGTCTCCCTTGATGGTGAGGCGTTTCACCCCTAGGGCCACGGCAACCTTGAGGCCAGCGATGAGACCCTCATACTCTGCGATGTTGTTGGACACCTTCTCGCCCCGCTGGAAGTAGAGCTGCACGGCGTAGTAAAGCTTGTCCTAAGTGTGCGAGATGAGCACCGCTCGAGCCCCCGCGCCCTAGCGCACGACCCTGCCATCTGGCGCTTCACTCCCCGGCGAGAGGGGTATCGGTCCATTTTGCCACAAAGGTTGCGAGCGCATCCCTCTTGATGACCCTGGTTGTGCTGAACTCTAGGTGAGATGCTTGTAGCTCGATGTTCCATTCGGTGACCCTTCCCGCAGCATTGGGGCTCCTGAGCACTCTCTCCAATGGGTACACTGAGACGACCTTGATGGGGTGACCCAGGAAGTAGTGGCGCAGCTTACATGAGGCCACCAAGAGCGCAAGCAAGAGCTTCTGAGGCATGGGGTACCGTACTCTCGCATCTCGAAGCACTGTGCTGACGAAGTACACTAGGTGCTCGACAAGGGCGGGAGAGCTGATGGAATTTTGGCACCCGGGGACTGAGGTGTTTCCTGTGGATCTCCAGCTCCTAGGGCTTGATGACTAGCCGGGGCAGCCGCTGTCTCAAGGGCATCGCCTTGGTGTTGTGCAGCCTCATCCCGCTTGGCGTCTCCATTTGGCGGGCCCTTGACTTGGGGCTCCTCTCTGAGGGCCACTAGTGCCCCGCTGGTGGAGTGGGGTGTG
The DNA here is from genome assembly GCF_003073215.2 of Triticum urartu. Classification (NCBI taxonomy): domain Eukaryota; kingdom Viridiplantae; phylum Streptophyta; class Magnoliopsida; order Poales; family Poaceae; genus Triticum; species Triticum urartu. Next base: position 317,487,229 of record NC_053027.1, read on the forward strand.
GCACACAGGTAGAGTACCAAGGGCTCGAGAGGACGAGGCACCACCATCACCGGCGGGCTGGTCAAGTAACTCTTGAGGTCTTGAAATGCCAGGTCGGTCTCGAGGGTCCACTCGAAGGACCCTTCTTCTTCCCCAGCTTGAAGAACGGCAAGGCGCACTCCCCTAACTTGGAGATGAAGCGCCCCAACGAAGTCACGCAGCCTGCAAGCTTCTCCATCTCGTTGAGGTTGTGCGGTGGGCTCATGTCTTTGATTGCCTTGACCTTCTCCAGGTTGGCCTCGATCCCTCTGTGGGACACGAGGAAGCCTTGAAGCTTGCCGGAAGGGACACCAAATATGCACTTCTCCGGATTGAGCCACAAGTCCACCTGTCGCAGGCTCACGAAGTTCTCCTCCAGGTCCTAAATCAAAGTTTCCGCCTCCCGAGACTTCACCACAATGTCATCGACATAGGCCTCAGCATTTCTCCCAAGCTGCCGCCCCAAGGCGATGTGCATCAGCCACTGGAAGGTCGCTCCTGCGTTACGCAGTCCGAATGGCATGCAAGTGTAGCAGTATACTCCGCATGGGGTCAAGAAAGACGTTTTCTCCACATCTTCCACTGCCATCTTGATCTGGTGGTAGCCTGAGAGCGCATCCAGGAAACATAGCAGATCACACTGCGCAGTGGAGTCGACAATTTGGTCGATGCGTGGCAACATGAATGGGTCTTGAGGGCAAACCTTGTTGAGGTTGGTCAAGTCAACACACATGCGTTCCTTCCCTCCTTTCTTCGGCACGACGACTGGGTTTGCCAGCCACTCTGGGTACCAGACCTCGCGAAAGACACCTTCTACCTATAGCTTGCGGGTTTCCGGAACGATAAAAGACTGCTTCTCCATGGATTGTCGCTTCGCCTTCTGCTTCACAGGGCGCACATTGGGGAACACCCTCAGATGATGCTCAATCACTCCTCTCGGGACCCCAACTAGCTGCTTAGGGTCCCAGGCGAATACTTCCTTGTTCGCTTGCAAGAAGTCCACCAACTCCGTTTCTTGATCTGGAGCGAGGTCAGCGCCTATGGTAAAGGTGGCGCCAGAGGCCCCGTCGTCGTCGACCGATATTTGATTCGTCTTGGCTTGACCTTGAGTGAATAGCTGCTTCTTCTTGGTCGGCACAGCCCCCTTGGCCCTTGGCACGGCCTTGCCGTCCAGGCAGACTACCGCCGAGGCCCTGAAGGCGAGTTTGAAGGCCGCCATCACTTCCTTGGTGTATTTGGACATGGTGAGGACGCCCTTGCTCCCTGGCATCTTCATGAGGTTGTAGGCAGGATGAGTAGCCGCCATGAATTGGGCCAGCGCCGCATACCCGAGGATGGCGTTGTACGGTAAGCCGATGTTGGCGATGTCGAAGTCGATTATCTTAGTGAAGTAGTTGTCGCGTGTGCCGAAGGTCACGGGGAGACGGATCTGCCCCAGGGGGTTGGAAGAGCTGCCGCCGACTCCAGAGAAGTGCTTGCTGGGGCAGAGCCGCTCAAGCGGTATGTGAAGGAGGATAAAAGCCTCCACGGAGAGCACGTTGAGGCCCGCGCCTCCGTCGATGAGGTTCTTGGTAAAGGCTATGCCGCAGATGGTCGGCATGCAAAGCATCGGAAGCACACCCGAACCGACGGTTGTGATTTGGTGATCCCTTGAGTCAAAGATCAGGTCGGCCTTGGGCGCCACCCAACCCGAGGGAGTCCCCTGCCGTGCAGAGGCGTCGCCGATCCGGCGAAAGAACGGCTTGATGTGACGGTTCAAGGGCGGGGCTAGCGAGCCGCCGAGGAGGGACACGATGACGGGGGTGCTGGTCCCCCGAAGCATGCGATGAAGAGGTCTCGCAGCTCCTCCCAGGAGGTCACAGAGGATTTCGGCAGGTGGAGGAGCCAGGCGCGCGGCACGCCAGCGAGGGCCAATTGGAGCCAGTAGGCCATGACTTTATCGTCACCCCGGCCTCCAGGATGGCCTCCTCGTATGCTAGAAGGAAGGCCGCCGGATCCGCCGCACCATCGTAATGGGGCGGCATCTCCGGCTTGAACTTGTGCGGCCATCGCACCCGCCGCAAGGCGGGGGTGAAGGCCCAGAACCCCTCGGTGTTGCAGAGGGTGCCTGTCAATCCAGTCGGAGAAGCGGCGGCGTCCATGGGAGCCGACCGGGGAGGCGACGCTTCGGCGCACCCCTACATGGCGCGCCAAATGTCGGATTTCGGGATCCGACAAAACCCTTGAGTTTCGAACACTGGGGTGCGCACGAAGATCTCCCCCTCCTCTAGCTCGCACTCATTATTATCTCACCGCCTAGCTCGACGAACCCAAAGAACAAGAGACACAAGATTTATACTGGTTCAGGCCACCGTTGTGGTGTAATACCCTACTCTAGTGTGATGTGGTGGATTGCCTCTTGGGCTGCGGATTTACAGTTACAAAGGAAGAACAACCTCTTGCGGAGAAGTGCTCCTATGCTTGGTGAGTGTGGTGGCTTTGGTGGAATGGATCCTGTCCAAGATGAGATGATCCCCTACCTATGGTGGTGGCTAGTCCTATTCATAGAGGCCCTGGTCCTCTTCCCAAATATTGAGCAGGAAGGGATCCCACAACGGCCAAATTCGAAGGGAGACAACTAGTACGAGTTATCCTAACAAAAGTAGTCTTCTCCTGCCAAAGGCTCTGGTGGTGACGTTGTCTTGGGCTCCACGGTGACCTCCGTCCTGCTATCCTGCTGGTCTTGGTCTTGTTGCACCAATATGGAAACCTTTGCCTGACGCCTCGGGACTCCTCGCCTGCGTTTGCCTCTTTAGCACCAAAGAGGAAACGAGGACACTGCGTGCTGGCGCCCGCCTGGCTCCGGTCGTCATGGCTTGCGTCACAGGAACCTCGCGAGATGTCCTTTGCCTTGATCTCTCTGCTCCTCGCGAGCCAGCCTCATGAGGCCGCCCCTGAGGAGGTCTTGTGTCGTCCGCCTCGCGAGGCTTGGCCCCTCGCGAGGGTCTTGAGTGTTTGCTGATAAAGATGGTCGTACAGGGTCACCGGGGGAGCCACTCCGCGGGCCACAGGCAGGCAAGTCTAGGGACCCCCATTCCCTGAACGCCGATAGGGCCGTAGGGTCCATGGGCCTTCCATGGGACGCCTCATCTATGGGCCTTTACGGGTCGTATAATAGTTTAGCCCAACATGGGCCGTACTATTAGTGGACCAATGATAGAGCGTGAAATGGGTTGTAAATGGGCTAGAGTGGGAATCGTCTGTTTTTTGGCCCGACCATAACGGGCCGTTAATAGGCCGTAATTGATGATGCTACGAAAAAATCCCAACGTGTTAACGGGCCACAAGCAAGCCCGCTGTAACCACGGGCTCAATTTGGCCCACAAGCTGAACGGGCTAGTAATGAACCGTAAGTAATCGAATTTTGGAAATGAGCCCAAGAATAAATGGGCCCTTAGAAGGCCGAAAGTTAACACAGGCTGGAAACGGCTGATGAACTAATGGGCCGTTAATGGGTAAAAACCGATACACTGTTCATTACGGGCTTGTTTCACCACGGGCCGTTAATGGCCCAAGATTTACAAAGGGCCTCATATGGGCAGAAAGACGTCATGGGCCATACATGGACCGAAAGTTACAACGAGATGGAAACGTACTGGACGGCCCAGATGACGCTACTGGGCCTAATTCTGGTATGCTGTAACGGGCCGTCACCTAGCGGGTTGTAAATGGGCTATATGCTAACAGGCCGTTAATAGGCTTTCCATGGGCCGGCCTGCTACCTCTTTGACCAAGTCAAACGGGCCGGCCTTTTCACCGCAATGTGCCTCTGTTTGGCCGTGCCATGTGTCAACGTATCATAGGCGCCTCCTGGCCAATGTGTGGATGACATCTGTCCCAACAGTGAGCCAACACGTGTTTCCTCTGGCCAATGAAAATCCCCATTGATCCGGGCTGTTAACGGGTTATCGGGTCCAAAACCGGACCCGATAGCTTAATGGCGACCCGTTACGGTCGATGCCACATGTAGGTCACCCTTGACAAAAGAACTTCCATGATGCGCCATTTATCATCATGGAAGTGGATACGTCTGTGATGATAATTTTGGTAATGTCATGGAACACTTCTACGACATCACAAGTATGACTATCTTGATTCTGTCATAAAATCGTCATGGATGTACATGCATGACAGAAAACGTGACCTACTGTGGCAAACATGTATCGTCACGAAAGTGTATTTTTTTGTAGTGAGTAGGGTCTTACACCGCAAGGGGGCCCGAACCTGGGTAAACCGCCGCGTCTCTTTCCCTTCCATTCGTCGAGCTAGGCTGTGAGAGCAACAAGTTGGTAGGCCAGAGAGATCGATTTCTTCGTACATGCCCAAGAGTTCGAACCTCTCTTGGGTCTACGGAGCCCTGAATCCAACATTTGGCACGCCAGGTAGGGGCGTGTCGAAGGGTCCTCTCTACCGTTCGGTTCATTACTTCCATGTCGGGAGATCCTCGAGCTCACGCTGAGCACTAGGCCGCTTGGCCAGCCCGGGCGGCACCTCCCGCCCAAGAAGCTCTCCACTCTGTGCTCCTCACTACCCGCACGACGGCCAGCACCGACAGCGGTAGGCGGCACTGACCAACTGCACCCACTCCCGCGCTGCACCGCAACCGTGCCACCATGCGGTCTTTGGACTACGCCGCGGCGTCTATGCTACGCACCCGCCGAGAGTAGGGGAACACATAGGCCACGCTCATCATGGCATGGGACCTGCTACAATGCAGGCTGGCAGAAGGTGGCCGTGGTTCCTTGGTAGAGCGGGTAGCTGACCTACTTGACGCTGCCTGCGAGGGTGCAGCGCCCTTTTGCACCTTGCCTACATCGCAAGCGCTGCTGGGGGCATGTGCTGGCCCCCGCCACACCCGTGTGCCCTTCCTTGGAGGGCCTGAACGACCTTGCGATGGTGATCTGGCCCACGGCGCCGCCTACTCTCCCCAGGATATGTTACCTCCGGTTGCGGCAGGGTCGGGTAACCCCCCCTCGAGACCGCGCCGAGATGCCACCCCATGGTCATCGCGACCTGGAGCCAAGAATGGGAAGCAATGATGCCGGGCGGTCGGGCGCCAACTCAGGGACGGCGGCTCTAGGAACTCCCGTACCTCCATTGATGAGCTTGTTGTATGCGTCAAGAGGAAGCCCCTGCTCATTCCCCTCGCCAGCCTGGGCATCGGGACCACGCGAGGCCGAGGCTCTTCGCAAGCAACCCCGGAGCTTCACCGGTGCCTTTGACAACAATAGCCAATGGGTACAACCAATACCAATGGGGCACGATTACGCTAACCATGGACCGTGGGTGAACCAAGCCACGACAACACCGATGGACCTCAGGATGATGGCCCCGCCGCAAGCGGATGGAAAGCACTAGGGGCTGCGCAGGGGGAGCCCAGTGCTAGAGCCTCCCCCATGCCACGCGGCGCAAGGCGCCGCCTTGACGGTGGTGCACGCCGCACGGAGGTAGGTCCTCCGTCGGGGAAGGCATCGACGAGCTCTTCCCCCCGGTAGGGGGCTTGCGATCGCCAGGTCACCGCCAGCGTCCCCCTTGCCCCTTGGTCTCGTCCTAGTTTCCGGATGCCCCAAAGGTGGTCAGGGGAGGCGCCGGGCGGGGCTCTCGCTAGGCGCTAGGGATGCCTGTGAACATCTCCGCTCATGACACTCTTACATAATAATGAGTTGGGGCGGCACACACCCCGAAGTCCCCTGAGCGCCGCCCTTGGGCCTCACGGAGGCTCCCACCCACGTCCAAGTGGAAGCACCATGCTCCGCCCTGGCCATTGACACTGTCCCCCAATGACTATGCTGTTTGAGCGGCCGGCTTATGCTAAGTTCATGGCAAGGCCCTGTTATGTTTATCTGTAGCTTAAGATGCCGGGTCATAAGGGGACAATTATAGTGCATGGGAGCCAGAAGATTGCTTATGCTGAACCGGTTTGTGCAACAGAGGAGTTGAAGTTCTACAAAGACAATGTTGATCTGGCAGATATGACTTCTCTAAAAAAGCCAACTACAGATGTCATGGTATTCTCACGGGGGGTGCAAGACGACATATGCCACAAGGTGGCTTCGCGTGAGGGCAAGACTGTTGCCGGAATATCCAGGGACGGGTATGCGAGTAGCACGCGCTAGTTTACCGAGGTTTGGGGCTCTCCAGAGAGATAACACGCCTACACCTGCATGTCTGAGTATATTTGGTATATCTGGTATAGAGTGCTCCTGGAGCTATATCCAAGATGAGTTCCAAGTGCATCTGATCTCGTATATATGCATATGAGCATAGGTGTGTGTGGCCGCATGTGCCTGAGCATGCATGCATGAGTGTGTGTGTGTGAGTTCATCCCCTGATGGATGGATGGATGTTCATATATATAGTGTGGGGGTAGCTTAGGATGTAAGCCATGTAGGCATGGTAGCTAGCTAGCTAGTGGCATGGTGGGGTGTCACACTTGTCCCCTGGGTCACTTCATAAATAGTGCCCAGGGACAAGTGTCACTATACATGATGGTTGGGGTTTCGCATGTACAGTGCTCAGGTACAGTCGTCACGTCAGGGTCATGTCAGGCTCCAGTTGACTTCGGGAAGCCGGCTGGTTGGAGTAGTCGGCAGCCAGCAGCTGGCCTGGTGGAGCAGTCGGCAGCCAGTAGTCTGCCTGGTGGAGCAGTCAGCAGCTAGCAGTCAGCCTGGTGGAGCACTCGGCATCCAGCAGTCGGCCTGGTGGAGTAGTCGGTAGCTAGCAGTCGGCCTGGTGGAGCAGTCGGCAGCCAGCAGTCAGCCTGGTGGAACAGTCAGCAGCCAGCAGTCGGCCTGGTGGAGCAGTCCGCAGCTAGCAGTCGGCCTGGTTGAGCAGTCAGCAGCTAGCAGTGGGCCGCCGGCCAGGTAGTTGGACTGAGGGGCTTTGCTAGCCCCGATGTCTTGAATTCTTGTCTCGCCATCTTCGGGGTATCCGTGTCCAATTACTTCGACAGTAGCGCCCAAGCCTCCGGGCAACTTGGCAAAGTTGGGCGGAGGTTTTTTGGTGAGTGCTCATGGAAATGATCATGAAAAAGACAAAGTTAGTCCACCCAGATATATCAAATGTTTGCTTTTAGCGTTGCAAGTTTTATGCGGGGGATGCCGACTCGGTTTCGTCCAAGCCCCCTTAATCTTTTTCGTGTTCCCTCCGCTTTTTGGCTTGGGCTCTCGCTCGCCGGACAGCCGCTCTACGGTCTATGGCTGAGAGTGGGCCGCGAAGTGGAGTGTACAATACTCGGAGTCTGGGAGCAGATTCAACCGAGTAGATACACGTAAAGGAAACAGCCGGATCGCCCGAACCATTTTTCTTCCCGGACGTTTTTCGTGTGGGTGGCCTCCAGCATTTACTCTTGCTAGTAGGACAAACACTCTGCGGTCTGTGACTAAGAGTGGGCCTTTGGTATCGCGCACGCTACTACGCTGTCTGCGGGAACTAAAGTCTCAGGCCAAGCGGCTAGCCCCCGAGCCAACTCTAGCTGGCGCCGGGGCGAACAGTGATGCAACTGTAATGAAATGCGGAGATAGTTCTCCGATCTGATGGTCCCGCCCCGGACTGCGAAACCAGCAGCAGCGCGGTAGCATAGTACCACCCCATGGTGGGCGCCAAATCTCCTGGTATTCTCATGGGGGGTGCAAGACGACATATGCCACAAGGTGGATTCGTGTGAGGGCAAGACTGCTGCTGGAATATCCAGCGACAGGTATGCGAGTAGCACGCGCTAGTTTACCCAGGTTCGGGGCTCTCCAGAGAGATAACACCCCTACTCCTGCATGTCTGAGTATATCTGGTATATCTGGTACAGAGTGCTCCTGGAGCTGTATCTGAGATCAGTGCCAAGTGCATCTGATCTCGTATATATGCATATGAGCATAGGTGTGTGTGGTCGCATGTGCCTGAGCATGCATGCGTGTGTGTGTGTGTGTGTGAGTTCATCCCCTGATGGATGGATTGGATGTTCATATATATAGTGTGGGGGTAGCTTAGGATGTAAGCGACGTAGGCATGGTAGCTAGCTAGCTAGTGGCATGGTGGGGTGTCACACTTGTCCCCTGGGTCACTTCATAAATAGTGCCCAGGGACAAGTGTCACTGTACATGATGGCTGGGGTGTCGCGTGTACAGTGCTCAGGTACAGTCGTCATGTCAGGCTCCAGTTGACTTCGGGAAGCCGGCTGGTTGGAGCAGTCGGCAGCCAGCAGCCGGCCTGGTGGAGTAGTTGGCAGCCAGAAGTCGGCCTGGTGGAGTAGTCGGCAGCCAGCTGTCGGCCTGGTGGAGCAGTCGACAGCCAGCAGTCGGCCTGGTGGAGCAGTCGGCAGCCAGCAGTCGGCCTGGTGGAGCAGTCAGCACCCAGCAGTCGGCCTAGTGGAGCAGTCGGCAGCCAGTAGTCGGCCTGGTGGAACAGTCAGCAGCCAGCAGTCGGCCTGGTGGAGCAGTCAGCAGCCAGTAGTCGGCCGCCGGCCAAGTAGTTGGACTAAGGGACTTTGCTAGCCCCAATGTTTTGAATTCTTGTCTCGCCGTCTTCGGGGTATCCGTGTCCAATTACTGCGACAACGGAGCATGATCCGGCCATGAAATTTAAATTGGCAGAGGAGACTATGATGGTTGACTTTGTTCCTAGCACTTCATCCAGGCAGTTAAGCATCAGTGCTAACTTGGATCCGAAATAGGAAAGCGCGCTGATCGAGTTCATCCGTGAGAACTAGGACATGTTTGCATCGAAACCTTCTGATATGCCAGTTGTAATGAGGGAACTCGCTGAGCACACTCTTAATATAGATCCTAAGTTTAAACCATTTAGGCAGTTTCTCCGCCGCTTCAATGAAGAAAGGCGCAAGGCTATTGGTGAGGAGGTAGCCCAGCTTTTGGCAGCAGGGTTTATTGTGGAGGTCTTCCACCCTGAGTGGCTAGCTAATCCCGTGCTGGTACTTAAGAAGAACGGCACTTGGCATATCTGTGTGGACTACACAGATTTGAACAAAGCCTGTCCAGCTGATCCCTTTGCTCTCCCTCGTATTGATTAAATCATTAATTCTGGTTATCATTAGATCAAAATGGCAGTCAAGGACCAGGAGAAGAAAGCTTTCATAACTCCCTTTGGAGCCTTCTGCTATGTATCTTTGCCTTTTGGGCTCAAGAGTGCCCAGGCAACTTATCAGTGCAGTGTACATAATTGTGTTCATAAACAGATTGGGCGCAATGTTCATGCTTATGTGGATGATAATGTGGTGAAGTCTAGAAATTAGGAAACATTGATAGATGACTTGAAGGAGACTTTTGATAACCTCTGGGTTTATAAGATGATGCTTAATCCGGCCAAATGTGTCTTTGGTGTACTGGCAGGCTAGCTCTTGGGTTTTCTGGTGTCTAATAGGGAAATTGAAGCTAATCTAGAGAAGATCACATCTATTACGTCTCTGGCTAAACCGGCGTGTATTAACGATGTGCAATGGCTGGCGGGTCGTATTGCAGCATTGAGCCGATTTATCAGCCGTTTGGGAGAAAAGGCAATCCCTCTGTATTAGATGAAGAAGAAGAAAGACCATTTTGTCTGGAGTGATGCTGCCAATGAAGCCTTTGAGAGTTTAAAGCGGTAGTTAGCTGAACCGCCTATCGTTGCTGCTCCTGTTGATAATGAGCCCTTGTTGCTATCTGTGGCTGCTAATGCCTGGGCTGTTAGTGTGGCTATTGTTGTGGAGAGCAAGGAGGCCGGAAAGGAGTATCCGGTTCAACGGCCGGTTTATTACATTAGTGAGGTGCTTATTGAGTCCAAGCAGAGGTACCCACATTGGCAGAAGCTGGTGTATGGGGTTTTCATGGCAAGCCGGAAGCTCAAACATTATTTTTAGGGTCATCCTATAACGGTGGTCAGTTCTGCCCCCTTGGGGGATATCATCCAAAACAGGGAAGCAATTGGCCGGGTCGCCAAGTGGCCTAATGAGCTTGGGCCTCACAGGTTAAAATATATACCTCGTACAACAATCATGTCCCAAGCACTTGTGGATTTCATCAACGACTGGACAGAGTTGCAGGCACCGTAGGAAAAGCCAGAGAACACTTATTGGACTATTCATTTTGATGGGTCCAGACAGTTGGAAGGCTCGGGGGCTGGAGTCTTATTAACTTCCCCACAAGGTGATAAGTTTTGTTATGTTCTCTCCGTTGAATGTTCCCTTGCACTAACAATGCAGCTGAATATGAGGCCTTGCTCCATGGTCTGCGGATGGTTAAGGAGATGAATTTAAGCCGGGCTAAGTGCTTTGGTGACTCGGACCTGGTAGCTCAAAAGGTGTCTGGCACTTGGGATTCCAAGGATCCACTCATGGCAGCGTATCGACGAGAGGTAGACATAGTGGTGGGTAATTTCAAGGGTTATCAGGTTGACCATATAGACCAGAGAAACAATGAAGCGGCAGACGCTTTAAGTAGCTTAGACTCTCAACGTAAACCGGTGCTGCCCAATGTCTTTTTGGATGTGCTATATAATCCGTCGGTCAAGTTACCTACGGAGGAGGATTTGGCTGTTCCTGACCCGGAGGCTCAGTTAGTGGCAGCTCTCCATATTATCCAGGATTGGACGGTCCCATACTTGGCGTATATGAACCGGGGCGAGTTACAGGAGGATGAAACTTTGGCCCGGCAGATAATCCGGCGATCCAAGTCAATGACCATTATCAATGGGGAGTTACATCATTGCAGCATAACAGGAGCGTTTCAGCGTTGTGTGTCTCCTCAGGAAGGCTGTGAAATTTTGCATGAGATCCACGAAGGAGATTGTGGTCACCACGCCGATTCAAAATCCTTGGTAGCTAAGGCCTTTTGACACGGCCTTTATTGGTTGACGGCTCATGCTGACGCTGAGGATTTAGTAAAGCGGTGTGATGGTTGTTAGAAGTTTGCACGCCGCGCTCATGTTTCGGCTCAAGAATTAAGGATGATTCCAATCACTTGGTCATTTGCAACTTGGGTGCTGGATATCATTTGGCCCTTTAAGGGGTCCAAGGTTGAGAAGACCCATCTTTTGGTGGTGGTCGATAAGTTCACCAAGTGGGTGGAGGCATAGCCAATCAATAAGTGTGATGCAGCTACGAAGGTTCAATTCATCAAAAAGGTGATATTCCGTTTTGGTTTTCCACACAGCATCATAACCGATAATGGTACTAATCTGTCCAAAGGTGCTATGGAAGAATTTTGTCAACGTGAGCACATCCGGCTTGACGTGTCATTAGTGGCTGACCCCCAATCTAATGGTCAAGCAGAGAGAGCCAATCAAGAGATTTTGAGAGGCATCAAGCCTCGGCTAATGGTTCCTTTAAAGCGGACGCCTGGTTGTTGGGTGGAGGAGTTACCTTCTGTGTTATGGAGCATCAATACCACACCAAATAGATCCACGGGTCACACACCTTTCTTGATGGTCTAAGGAGCAGAGGCGGTTCTCCCTAGTGACATCCGTCATGACTCGCCCCGTTTTGTGGCTTATGTTGAAGCTGATAATGAGAAAGCACGTCAGGACTCACTGGACCTGTTAGATGAGGAGCGTGATCTTGCAGTGGCTCGTTCGGCGATTTACCAGCAAGACCTGCATCGTTATTACAGCCGCCGGGTTCAAACCAGAACTTTTCAAGAAAGGCGATCTGGTTCTTCGGTTCATCCAGGATCAGACTGATATGCACAAGTTGTCCCCACCTTGGGAAGGACCTTTTGTGGTGTGCAAAAATCTGCACAACGGTTCATACTACCTTATCGATGTTCGAGAGCACAAAGACTCACATAAATCGTAGGAGGAGACCCAACGGCCGTGGACTATAGCTCATCTTCGGCCTTACTATACTTGAGCAACAGACTCTTCTTGTGTACATAGTTATGACAATGTATATATTATGATCAATATAATAAACCGGAGCCTCAGCTAAAGCGGGGTCTTTGTTGTTTTTATCACATCATGTGTGCTTACATGCGGGCTTCTGTTTATAAAGTGGAGTTCTATTGATCCGGCTTATAAGGCCACATATATCAAAGGAAATCACTTGGGGGTTTGGTCGTATTCGAACCATAGCTGCACCTCTTGATTGGCATAAGGCCATTAGGGAGATCACTTAGGGGCTAGGTTGTATTTGAACCATAGCTACACCTCTTGATCGGCTTAAGGCCAAAAGGTAATCATGTGGGGCCAAAGAGAGTGTTGCAACAGCACAACTCAAACATAGGCACCCACCGAGCACAGCTCAGATGTTGCTTGGGGGCTCTTTGCTTCTCAAAGACAAAGAATTTACACCCTTGCAATAGGCTATCAAGCCAGTCTTGGAAGCCAGGTATATTCACCTAAAACACCGGGTTATCCTTCCCTTTTAAGTAAGCCACTCCATCTAGGTAATCCTGGTATGACCCGACGAAAGTTTGACAAGTCAATCTCATAGACCCTGAACTTGTCAAAGTTAAAACGACGATTGGTTAATGTGAAGTCCATCTTAAAAGGCTTCAAAAAATGGTTTAACTCATTGGCCTGGAAGCCCATGAAAAGCCTCGATTTAGGGCCTGGCAGCCCATGAAAAGCCTTGCATATTCTTTTTATGTTTTTATTTGCCAAGTTTTTTCTCCTTTGGTGAGATTCATAATATTTTATGATAAACCGGCGTTTATTGACTCGGGTTGGCTTTCAACAATAAGTTGTAAGTACATGATCAGTTATAATCCGGTGTTTATTGACCTGGTCTGGTTTTGACTACAAGTCACCAGCATTATATATGGATACACCGGTGTTTATTATAACCCGGTACGGTCTTATCATAAACCGGCAAAACAAGGAAGGAGTTATGAATACCCAAGATTGGGGTTATAGCCCTAAATATACAAAAGTTGGTCAACCAACAGAGTGATTCAATATCACAGGTATCATCTCTTTCATCTTTGATTATTTTCAAAGTACAACCTTGGTTATAAACCCCGGCTATATATTTGGGCATCATCACCCGTCCAGCGGTAAACCGCCAGGACACTTTCAAACTTCTTGTATGCAGGAACATTTTGCATAACACCGCTACGGATTATGAATATAATATATCCTAAAGCGGGATAGATTAACAGTACCAGGCAACATAAATATGCGCAATGGCATAGCAGACCAAGTATTTTAAACTAGCCTATTACAAGGCCCTTTAATGCCCACAAAGAATAATAGTTTTCAGCAAGTGTGGCAGTATGCAAAAGGCTAAACCGGCCTCCGGATCATGGTTCATCACCAGGCTGACTTGAAGGCTGTGGGTCATCTTGCGCTGGTGCATCCTCCTCCTCCTCCTCTCTAACCAGTGGCTGGAATTCAATGGTTGCCCAATCGATTCCAATTAAGGCTTGGAACACAGCTTCATCACTTATAAGGTTGGAGGGGTCAACATCAGGGGCATAGGTGTGCTTACGGATTGGGGAATAAGATCCTCTACATCATGTGTTAGCGTAGGATATCTTTTATGATCAGAATCATAAAACCGGCTGATAGTTAGAGAGATTTGTTTCCTCAGCCAATTTTCTCGCTAAGGGCCGCATTTCCCTTGTCAACCTTCAAAGATCGTCGTTGTTAAACTCTAAACCATCCTCCTTTACGCCAGGGTAGCCGTTGCCTATATCCGACGATCAAGATATGGTATCCATGCCTTAGCCCGGATTAGCGCAGTCAGCGCACCTGACCTTGCAACTAATCTTTTTAGTTCGTCCAACTGGGCAGGCAGCGTTGACAGCTTCTCAATGGTTTCCTTTATCAAGGTTTGAGGCGGTTTGTTATGCGTAGCGGTGCAAATGGACCGTTGGGCTCCGGAATATAACTACTCTATCATAGTATAGGCAGCCTTCAGTTTCATCTGCATGTCAGAGCCCAGATGGGTAATGCGAGTTCCTGTGTCATTACAAGCATCAGTAAACGGGTAACTGATGAGATAATGTATATTGAAAAACTTTAGATGAGGATACTTACCAAACACAGCAGAGGTCATGGCATTTATCTACCGCTTTAAGCCAATCATCTCTCCAGCCACCGGTTTAAGGGCTACTTCTACGTCTTCAGCTCTCTTTTGCAGTGTGGTTTTCTCTATGCCCCAATCTTCCCGTTCCTTCTTCAAAGTTTCCATCAACTTCTCCACGGCTGCTAAGGCACTGGTCAGTTCCTTTTTGGCTTTGGAGGTTTTCTGCTTGCTGGGATTTGATATTTTCTTGATGGTCATTGGTTTGGGCTTCCTTTTTGCTGAGCTCAGCCTATAAGAGAAAGACATATTATGAGGTGGCAGTGAATATTGGAAGTCCCAAGCACATAACAAGTTATACACTTGGCACTTGGGGGCTAATGTCTATTTGCTTGATTATCAGAATTTTTTTAACAAGTCCCAAGCACAATACAAGTATTATTCTTGACACTTGGGGGCTAATGTACGTTTGCTCAAAGTACTATTGGTTTAAGTCCCAGTTTATCTTGGAAAGATAAACTGGCCCTTGGGGACTACACAGGCGAAAGTTAAAAGATTACAATTCTAAAGCACCGCTTCATCTTGAAAAGATCAACCGGCCCTTGGAGGCTATGCATGCAAAGTTGAGGTATTACAAAGTCCTAGTTTAGATTGGCATCATAAATCGGCCCTTGGGGGCTATTGGAGTTGGTACTTGAAATTTGACATAAGAGAGAAATAGTTATGTAGTTACCTCATATCGCTCCTTCTTCAGATTCACTAAACCGGCTTCGTAGTCGCGATTTGTGTATAGACAGTTTAAAAAACCAGAATGAAGTTCTTGGGCATTGAAGTGGGCGTAGTTTGACAAGTCTGTGCTCCACTTGCCTTTGCCCATATTAGAAAGCTCTTCCTTGGCACTATGCTTTGATAACGCAACAAGATTGCCAGGGGTGGTGTGGCCAACACCAGTAATCATAATGTCATCTTCCTTACCACCAGCAGCCTTGACTGGAGTTGACGATTTATCAGTTGCCTTAGCCGGACTGGACGGTTTATCATCAGTGCGGACCGGGCTAGTCAGTTTATCAGCATGGCCTGTTGCATCAACTTCTACTTGTTCAACAACAAATTCATGATCTTGAGGGGGCGGATCATCAAGCACAGCATTAGCATTTGTTCCTTCTGGTTCTGGAGTTCTCTCCGGTTCAATAACCACATTGTCATGAGACGGTTTATCTACCTAAGCTTTCTTGCTGGGTCTAGCCTTGGCTCTGGAAGGAAAAGATATAAAGGTTAGTATAGCATGCAAGTATAAAGCGTCAAAGGATTAAGTTTAAAGTGTTTACCCAGGAACAGTTTTAAGAGGAGGGAGGTGTGTCGGCGTTGACTCGCCAGATGATGAATGAGGCGTTCCCTGATAATTGGAATTGGATGGATTAAGAGGTTGTCGTAAATAACCCACCTTGGGATAAGAAATATCGGATGTGTGTGAGACCTCAGATCGACGTTTCTAAACCGGAGTGTTCGGTAAACTGGCTGAAGTGACTACTTGGCCGCTATGCCGGGTTGTGCGGTGAGCTTCGTGTTGCTGCTTCTTCAAAAGAAAGTGTTGGTCGAAATGAGATAGGGGTGAGAAAATCTTACTTTCCGGACTGCTTGATGGATTTTTTGTGTTGGCAGAGGATTTGAATTGGAGGAAATGATAATTACCTCTACGTCATCGGCTTGGCTGCCTTCAACGTCATCTTGATAATAATCATTGTCAATGAGGTGTATGAAAAATGAACCAAGAGAGTCAAGTTCTACCTCTGAGGCCGGATTATCAAGATCATCATCGAGGTTCAACCCGGTGGATTCAGCTGCCTTCTTCTTCGTAGATCTCTTGACAACTTTCGTCTTTGGTCGAGGGGTCTTGGCCGGTTTATCTTAAGGTTTCTTCTTCCAAAATGGGTCGTCACCCTGTTAAAATATTGACAGAGGATATAAAAGATTACACAGTTAAGAATATCAAGTATAAGCAGGAGTGAGGAAATTCTTACATCTGGCGGTTTATTCAAGGTATAGAAGGGACTTAACCTGGTCTTGCTATAGACAGCCTCCGATTCATTCAGTATTTTCTTAACAGACTCAGTAGCTTCAGCCTCTGTTAGCTGAATATCAATATGTCGTTGAGGATCTTTTGAGTCCCATGTGTACTCACACATTAAACCAGGGCGGCGGCTTAACGGTAAAATACTCCAAGATATCCAGCAACGAACAGAGTCAACTCCTGTCAAACCGTTAGCTATGAAAGCTCTGAGCTTGGTGAGTTGTGCTGCACATGTGGCCCTTCCTTGGTAGTCAGACATTGCAGAAATGGGTGTGTGTTGGTAAGCCGGTGAGCATGATAACCCGGCAGAGGGTTCTCATCTTCAGGGGAAGTATCCTTACAGTAGAACCATGTCTGGTTCCAATCCTTAGGATGGCTATGAAGTTTGGCATGAGGGAAGCTGATGTCCTTCCTTTTCTGAATGGAGACGCCGCCAAGTTCAGTGTTGGGCCCGTCTACAAATTCAGTACGACGGTTCAAATAGAAAAAATCCCTGAACAGTTCAACGGTTGGCTCTTCTTGCAGATAGGCCTCCCAATACACTTGAAAGTCGAAAATATTGGACACAGAGTTGGTTCCAATATATTGAGGGTGGATCTGGAAGCTGGCAAGCACATCACGAAAAAACTTGGATCCAAGCGGTTTAAAACCACGACTCATGTGATCAACAAATACCACTACCTCGCCATCCTTGGGCGTAGGAGGATTTTTTGGACCGGGTATGCGCCAGTGGATTTCGCTTCGTCTTGGTCAAGCACCAGTTCTGACGCATCCATCCAGCTGCTCTTCAGTAACCCGGGAAGGGACCCAGTTACAAGCATAAAATTATTTGGCCATTTCGAACGAAAAGCTGGAAAAAGATTGATCTCGGTTTAAGCCTCATGGTTGGCAAGCATAAAGCGTAGCAGGTTAAGGAAAAGGTATTCAAGCATGCAAATTGTTCAAAGCAGAGGTTGATGCTATTATAAATGGTGAAACGATTGGCGGTTTACAAGGGGACTAATGGCATATGACAGATTATTTTCTAAAGGATAAACCGCCTACGCAGACAATGAAAGTACAGATCTGAAGCAAAGATGACTAAGTGAGGGAAAACATGTTTCGCAGATCCATATGATAATTTCAAATCTGTAGCGTATGAATAAATCGAAACATATTCAGACTCAAAATACAGGTGTTTAAGCAGTTCGTCAGGTCCAGATGAGTTTTTCTATATGGAATAAGATATTCTAAAGATGAAAAAGGGGATTACAACTACGACTGCGGAAGAAGGTGCCAGAATCTGAGTTCACTACTTACACTATGGAGATGAACAGAGAAGAACATTCGTGAGTTTTGATGAACACCAAAACACTAATGAGGAATCTAGAGCAGGGGAAATGGAAAACTTGCAGTTGCTGACGGAGCAGTGAAGGCACGTCGCGTTTCTCTGGTACGTTCAGGTTGATGCAGCGGCCGGAGATGAGGTCAAGGGCGGCGGCGGCGGCCGCGCGCAAGGAATAGGTCGGCGCAAGGAAGAAGAAGATGCGAGGAGCTTGACGGCGGCGGCCGCGCGCAAGGAATAGGTGGGCGCAAGGAAGAAGAAGATGCGAGGAGGCACGGAGGGGGGAAAATGAAAAGGACTCCCCGGTCTTATTTATAAGGCGAAGGGGTAAGTGACAGGCGTGAAAATCGTGGACCCCAAAAAATTGGATATGTAATAGAGCAATCGCCTCGATTGTCAGAGGTTCATTAATGAAGGTGAGACATATAATTTTTAATAACATGTGACATCATGGCGGTTTATTACAATCTGGGAGGATGACGTCATGGCGATTTACAAAATTTATGGGAAGGTGCTAAAGGAGGAATTTTCTAAGTGTTGAAGATTGACATGAACAAGTTCAAATTTATCTGGGGCCTAATGTTGGGGATATTACTACTAAATATAAACCGGCCATGAGGGGCCGGGTTATGCCCACAGTGAGTTAGTCATGTTTGAGGCCCATGAAGACAAGAAGTATCGCGCTTTATAGAGGAGATCTAACATGAAGGCCCAGGGGCCGAAGGCGGATTAAGGCATGTAGACATAAACCGCCATATGATATGTAACTTATGTTGTAAGGCAAGGAAAGGTAGAAACTGAGCTGGGCACGTGTATGAGCCGGCCTCGGGATTCTGTAACCGTCGGGCGTTAACCTTTGTATATAAAGGGACGAACCGGCGGCAGTTTAGGGACAAAAAAACAATAACTCGAGAGCCAGGCAAAGCGGATTCGCTCCCTGGTCATCGAAACCCTAGCAATTCCTTGCGTCCCTTGTCCGCTTTAACCCCCTTAAGCTAACCCATCGCGATGGCTCCAAGACTAAGTCCTTTCACTAGGAAATCTGCCGTGACAAATCCACGACAGGCTGTCTGAGCGACACGGGTGGCGAGGGCGGCCCGACGCTCAGTGCGGGCTCGACGCGCGTCTGACATGGATGCGGTGGAGTGGTGGAACGTGGATCAATGGAAGGAAGGCTTCATCACACCCCTACCTAGCCCGCCAAATGTCGGATTTCGGGTTCTGGCAAAGCCCTTGAGGTTCGAACTCTAGGGTGCGCATGAAGATCTCTCCCCCCTCTAGCTCACGCCCTCACCGCAATCGCAAAGCTCAGCATGCCGAACTCGCAGAATAAAGGACATGGGGTTTATACTGATTCGGGCCACCGATATGGTGTAATACCCTACTCCAGTGTGTTGTGGTGGATTGCCTCTTGGGCAAACGATAAACAAGTACAAGGGAAGAGTAGCCTCCTGAGGAGAGGTGTCCTTGACCTCGGTGAGCTTGTGTGGATGAGGATGATCTGAATGATCAGTCCCTCATACTGTGGTGGCTAGCCCTATTTATAGAGGCTCTGGTCCTCTCCCCAAATACTGGCGGGAAGGGATGCCACAACGGCCAAATTTGAAGGGAGACAACTAGTACAAGTTATCCTCACCAAAGGTGGTCTTCCCCTGCCAAAGGCTCTCGTGGTGACACCGTCCTGGGCTCCATGGTGACATCCTTCATGCTGTCCTGCTGGTCTTGGCCTTGTTGCACCGATATGGACACCTTTGCCTGATGCCTCGGGACTCCTCGTCTGCACTTGCCCCTTTAGCACCAAAGAGGAAATGAGGACACTGCGCACGCTGGCGCCCGCCTGGCCCCGGTCGTCATGGCTTGCATCACAGGAACCTCGCGAGGTGCCCCTTGCCTTGACCTCTGCGCCCCTCGCGAGCCATCCTGGTGAGGCCGCCCCCGAGGAGGTCTTGCGTCGTCCACCTCGCGAGGCTCGGCCCCTCATGAGGGTCTTGAGTGTTTGCTGGTGAAGATGGTCCATACGGGGCCGCTGGCGGAGCCACGCCGTGGGCCGCAGGCAGGCAAGTCTGGGGACCCCCGTTCCCAGGACGCCGGCAATCTTCTTTAAATCCGCTCATACTACTCCCTCCATCACTATTTATAGAGCACACTTGAACATTCTCTGGGACCAAGGCGACTAGAGTTCGGCATCAAAATAGTATTGGTAGTTATAGCACGACATGTATTACTAGAGGAAAAAATGCATACACACATGCATGTAGTGCTTCCACCCCGAGTACACACATGCATGCACTTACTCCACTCCGTGTACACACCTACATCAAGAGAAAATTTTGGACCTGATTGCTGTTACCACGCGCTAATTAATTGAGCATTAAACCAAATGCGTCTCAAATCTCTCTGGTGGTGGAAATGCATGGAGAGAAACGCAGGAGAATGAAGCGCACCATGTAAACTGTGACGGAAGGAGTACTATGAAGGTGCAAAACCAGGTACACGTATGGCCTGTCGGTCAACGCACTTCCTCTTG
This sequence comes from Triticum urartu, assembly GCF_003073215.2. NCBI lineage: Eukaryota > Viridiplantae > Streptophyta > Magnoliopsida > Poales > Poaceae > Triticum > Triticum urartu. Next base: position 317,507,153 of record NC_053027.1, read on the forward strand.
GCATATTACTGACATATGGGACCGGAGTGTGAGCAAACCAATCTCAATTGACGGAAAAATGGCCAGCCTACTATTCCTTGAGAGAGACAAGGAGCAAGAACACACAGACGGGCTCACACGGAGGCCAAGATATATTACATGTTCGATGTTTTTAATAGTACTATTGGGCTGCCATTTTCAGTTCTCCCGAATAAATCTGTACTTTATCAAAGGTTAAAATAAATCAAGAGTACAGACGCTCCACCATGCAGTTCCTAGTACCTGTATACTAGTATTACTACTCGTACTACTAAACCTTGCACTTGGCCCTTCACCTCTTCGGGAAGTCGAACAATGATGGCACTACATTCTATGCCACTGCCAATCTGACACTGAATGAACTGCTGCTCATCCACTACCTGGGTGAGGGTAGGTTGCATTAGTCAAAAGCTTCTCCTTATCTTGCAAGCCACCAGGATAGAGGTAGATGGAGAGGGCGTAGGTGAGCTTCACCTTGTCATGCAAGCTTCTCCTCGTTCTGCGAGTTGACGGGACACACCAAAAAGTAGTGCTAGTCCATAGTCCCTCCTTTTTGGTTAATATGGCTTAATCTGTTTTGCAGGTAAATGAGAGAGCTTTATTCATATAGAAGCATTCTTAGGATGATCAGCCAAGAGACTGGTCACTGGGAAGCAAGTTACCCCTGAAAAAAAGGAACCGACGTGTTTCATCAAGATAGGTCTCGGTCACATTCAAAGTGCGTCACAAGGTTTGCTGACCTGTTTACATGTTGAATAACAAAAAAAGAAAAAATGTTACTGAGTGCTCCTATTTGTAATAGGATAAGAGCTAGAATTAAGCGAGAATTGTGGCAAGTGTTCCATGCAATCAACTTCCATTATCACATGCGAGAACCCTCCAAGAGAACTAAATGTGTTGAAGATTGCTTTATCACAGATTAAAATAAAATAAGAGTGCAGACGCTCTACCATGCGGTTCCTAGTAGTACATACCTATATAGTAGTACTAGTAGTACTATGTTATACTAGTACTTGGAGTAGTAAACTTTGCGCTCGCGTGTTTGCCTGTTCGGGAAGTCGAACAATTATGGTACTTCTATAGTGTATGCTTCTAGCAATCTGACACCGAATCAACTATTGCACGTCCACCGCCTGAGCTAGGGACATCTTGCATTATTCAAAAGTTTCTCCTTGTCTTGCAAGCCACCGGACGCAAGCTTCTCCCGTCCTGGAAGCTTCTCCTCGTTCGACAAGTTGACGGGACACAACAAAGTAATGCTAGTCCATACTGCCTCCTTACCGGTTAATATGGCTTAATTTGAAACGAGATAAATACACTATTTGTCACTGTATATTTGTAAAAGTACGGTTAGTGGACTTCATAATACGCTCACTGGGGGTCAATATATACATTTTCCGATGTTTATACGGTCACTAGCTCAACCCTAGCTGAGTATGTGTGTGCACGCACGTGTAGGTTGAGCACTTGAGTGTGACCGTGTGTGTTCCGTCGTGTGCTCGGACATGCGTGCGTTAGGGCGTCACGCGTGTTTCGGTGTACATGTGTACGTGTGACTATTGCATGCATGCTCTAGGTTGTAGTCCATGACATTCACATGTTCGTAAGTCAATGCTTTGTCAAAATGTTGCATGCAAGCTTTACTCATTTGTTCTTCACCCATGCATTCCCAATATTAATACATTGGTAAAGACAATTTCTTGAGGAAAACGATCCCATGAATTGAGTACGAAGGGGACCAATAAGCCAGGATGGAGGGAGTACTAGTAGTGAACCAAAATGAGGGAGTAGGTACTAGTAGTACGTAACAACGTGAAGTAACAAAATTCCTCCATGCGCATCCTGTCTACATGTCATGCAAGAAAATAGAGATAAGTATAACGAGACTCAGGAATGGTCATACCAGTAGGGGGAGTACATGTAGCGGCCACTCAGCACCAGTCAAATCGCACAGTAAGTTAGTCAGACGAAGCAACCATCATTTCACTCTTCAATGACACGTACACAATATAAAACGGTTGACATGGAGAGAAAAAGAAAACTGCTCCATTCTATATACACTAGCAAGAGCCTAAGATACAATCCTGCTTGCTTGGGTTGCTCTCTTCTCAAGCATAGAATGATGGTGGCCACACCGCTGGTCACAGATCCGGCCTAATCCCGCCGCTGGGGGGAGGGGACGATGTTCTGCGTAGTGCGGTTGACAGCGGCGAGGGAGAAAACCCACTGTCAGTGCATCCCGATCGGGGGTCCCTATGGTATGGGCTGATGCCGCCTCCCAACCTCCCTTCTAGCTACACCTCGACGTCCCAGGTACAACTTCCTTTTGGAGCCGGCTGGCTCCACTGCGGCAGCTCCCCACGTAGCTGCATATCCATGTGGATCTTTCTCTACTTCTGTCGACTTCTACTTGTGATGAGTTTATGTCTAATGAACTAGTGCCACTACTATTATTCTAATCACACTTCTTCAACAGATTTGCCAACAGGGATGCTCAGCTCGATTTTAGTGGAACTGCACAAAAGAATCGTATGATCCGAGCATGCCAGGCTTCTTTCCTCCGAGAGGTTCTACCTAGCCTGGAAATTAAATCCTGTTTAGGGTTTAGGGTTTAAGTCGTAGAGACCCCATCAATAGTTTTTTACACACTCTCACAACTTTTTACTTTAGTTGTGAAGTAAATATTGGCTACGATCTGCGAATCATTGAGATGCATTAGCATGCGTGTTAGTTTTCCTTTGTATTTGATGGAATGTGGTAACGGGGCAACCTTGGAGTTAGAATACATACATGAAACGAAATCTGAGAAAGCTTCGTACTCCCTCCGATCCATTTTTGTATGCGTATAAGACTACTGATAGTGGGGAGTATCATATACTAGTTGTTGTGAAACGTAGCATGCAATTTCAAAAAAATTCCTATGCTCACGCAAGATCTATCTAGGAGATGCATAGCAATGAGAGGGGGAGAGCATCATCATACCCATGAAGATCGCAAAGCGGAAGCATTTATCAACGCGGTTGATGTAATCGTACACCTTCATGATCTGTCCTGATCAAGTCCCTAAAGTACGGGACCTCCGTTTTCAGCACATGTTCAGCTCAATGACGTCCTCACCTTATTGATCCAGCAAGAGGGGCGAAGTAGTAGATGAGTTCCAGTAGCACGACGGTGTTGTTGACGGTGTTGGTGAAGAACAATCTCGACAGGGCTTCGCCAAGCAGAGCAGAAACTATGACGGGGGATAAACTAGAGGGACGGGGTTGCCGACACATGGCTTGGTGTTTCTTGATGTGTTCCAGGTGCTCGCCCTACCCCTCTATTTATATGGTGAGCCCTGGGGTCCAAACATGGAGTAAAAGCCTCCTCAAAGTCGGTTTTGCCCGCAAGGAAGAGTCCTTCTCGGACGTCCAGGACCAGATGCCACAGTCCTTGGTGTCTGGCCGAGATGCCATCGCCCTCGGCGTCTGGTCCTGGACGTCCGAGAAGGACTCTTCCTTGCAGGAAAAACCGACTTTGAGGAGGATTTTACTCCAAGTTTGGACCCCAGGGCTCACCATATAAATAGAGGGGTAGGGCGACCAACTGGAACACATCAAGAAGCACCAAGCCCTGTGTCGGCAACCCCGTCCCTCAAGTTTATGATGCCATGGGCCTCGACGTCTGGCCCAGGGCGAGACGCCAGGGTCTGGCGTTTGGACCCCTGGCCTCCGCAAAACTCCTCGACTGACCTAAAGCCCCATGGGCTTCACCCCTTGGCCGAACCATATAATACTATATATCAATCTTTACCACTTGACCATTCCGGAGCTCCTCGTCATGTCCGTAATCTCATCCGGGACTCCGAACAACATTTGGTCACCAACATACATAAATCATACAATGCTATATTGTCAATGAACGTTAAGCGTGTGGGCCCTATGGGTTCGAGAACTATGTAGACATGACCGATACACCTCTCTGATCAATAACCAATAGCAGAACCTGGATGCCCATATTGGCTCCTACATATTCTACGAAGATCTTAATCGGTCGAACCTTATGACAACATACGTAATTCCCTTTGTTCACGGGTAATTTACTTGCCCGGGATTCGATCGTCGGTATCTTCATACCTAGTTCAATCTCATTACCGGCATGACTCTTCACTCATTCTGTAATACATCACCTCATGACTAACTCCTTAGTGATTTGCTTGCAAGCTTATGATGTGTATTACCGAGAGATTCTATAGATACCTCATCGATACTCAGATTGACAAATCCTAATCTCGATTCACGCCAACCCAACAAAACACCTTTGGAGATACCTATAGAGCATCTTTATAATCACCTAGTTACATTGTGATGTTTGATAGCACACAAGGTATTCCTTTGGTATTCGGGAGTTGCATTATCTCATAGTTGAAGAAATATGTATTTGACATGAAGAAAGCAATAGCAATAAAACTGTACGATCAAAATGCTAAGCTAACAAATGGATCTTGTGCATCACATCATTCTCTTAATGATGTGATCCCGTTATCAAATGACAACTCATGTCCATGGTTAGGAAACCTTAACCATCTTTGATCAATGAGCTAGTCAAGTAGAGGCTCCTAGGGACACAATTTTTGTCTATGTATTCATACATGTATTTAGGTTTCCGATCAATACAATTCTAGCATGAATAATACACATTTATCATGAATAAGGAAATATAAAATAACAACTTTATTATTGCCTCTAGGCCATATTTCCTTTAGTCTCCCACTTGCACTAGAGTCAATAATCTAGTTCACATCGCCATGTGATTTAACACCAATATTTCACATCTTTATGTGATCAACACCCATTGTTGCCATCTCCATGTGACCAACACCCAAAGGGTTTACTAGAGTCAATAATCTAGTTCACATCGCTATGTGATTAATGATAACCCACAAGTATAGGGGATCGCAACAGTTTTCAAGGGTAGAGTATTCAACACAAATTTATTGATTCGACACAAGGGGAGCCAAAGATTATTCTCAAGTATTAGCAGCTGAGTTGTAAAGTCAACCACACCTGTAAACTTAATATCTGCAGCAAAGTGTTTAGTAGCAAAGTAATATGATAGTAGTGGTAACGATAGCAAAAGTAACGGTAGCAAAAGTAATATTTTTGATGTTTTGTAGTGATGATAACAGTAGCAATGGAAAAGTAAATAAGCGAAGAACAATGTTTGGAAAGCTCATAGGCATTGGATCGGTGATGGGGAATTATGCCGAATGTGGTTCATCATGTAACAGTCATAACATAGGGTGACACAGAGCTAGCTCCAATTCATGAATGTAATGTAGGCATGTATTCCGAATATAGTCATACGTGCTTATGGAAAAGAACTTGCATGACATCTTTTGTCCTACCCTCCCGTTGCAGCGGGGTTCTAGTGGAAACTAAGGGATATTAAGGCCTCCTTTTAATAGAGTACCGGACCAAAGCATTAAAATATAGTGAATACATGAACTCCTCAAACTATGGTCATCACCGGGGGTGGTCCCAATTATTGTCACTTCGGGGTTGCCGGATCATAACACATAGTAGGTAACTACAGACTTGCAATATAGGATGAAGAACTCACATATATTACTGAAAACATAATAGGTTCATATCTGAAATCATGGCACTCGGGCCCTAGTGACAAGCATTAAGCATAGCAAAGTCATAGCAACATCAATCTCAGAACATAGTGGATACTAGGGATCAAACCCTAACAAAACTAACTCAATTACATGATAAATATCATCCAACCCATAACCATCCAGCAAGCCTGCGATGGAATTACTCACGCACGGTGGTGAGCATTAAGAAAATGGTGATGGAGGATGGTTATGATGACGATGGCGACGGATTCCCCTCTCCGGAGCCCCGAACGGACTCCAGATCAGCCCTCCCAAGAGAGTTTAGGGCTTGGTGGCGGCTCTGTATCATAAAACGCGATGAATCCTTCTTCTTAATTTTTTTCTCCCCGAACATGAATATATTGAGTCAAGGTTGAGGTCGGTGGAGCTCCAGGGGGCCCACGAGGCAAGGGGCGCGCCCCCACCCTCGTGGCTAGGGTGTGGGCCCCCTGGCCTTGATTCTTTGCCAGCATTTTTTATTATTTCCAAAAATAATCTCCGTGGAGTTTCAGGTCATTCCGAGAACTTTTGTTTCTGCACATAAATAACACCATGGCAATTCTGCAAAAAAACAGCGCCAGTACGGGTTAGTTCCATTCAAATCATGCAAGTTAGAGTCCAAAACAAGGGCAACAGTGTTTGGAAAAGTAGATACGGCGGAGACGTGTCAACTCCCCCAAGCTTAAACCTTGGCTTGTCCTCAAGCAATTCAGTTGACAAACTGAAAGTGATAAAGAAAAACTTTTACAAACTCGGTTTGCTCTTGTAGTTGTAAATATGTAAAGCCAACATTCAAGTTTTCAGCAAAGATTATAAACTTACCATATTTACAATAACTCTTAGGTCTCATGTTTACTCATATCAATAGCATAATCAGCTAGCGAGAAATAATAATAAATCTCGGATGACAACACTTTCTCAAAACAATCATGATACGATATAACAAGATGGTATCTCGCTAGCCCTTTCTGAGACCGCAAAACATAAATGCAGATCACCTTTAAAGATCAAGGACTGACTAGACATTGTAATTCATGGTAAAAGAGATCCAGTCAAGTCATACTCAATGTAAACTAACAATATAGAATGCAAATGGCAGCGGTGCTCTCCAATTGGTGCTTTTTAATAAGAGGATGATGACTCAACATAAAAGTAAATAGATAGGCCCTTCGCAGAGGGAAGTAGGGATTTGTAGAGGTGCCAGAGCTCGATTTTAAAATAGAGATGAATAATATTTTGAGTGGTATACTTTCATTGTCAACATAACAACCAAGAGATGGCGATATCTTCCATACTACACACATTATAGGCGGTTCCCAAACAGAATGGTAAAGTTTATACTCCCCTCCACCAACACGCATCAATCCATGGCTTGCTTGAAACAACGAGTGCCTCCAACTAACAACAGTCCCAGGGGAGTTTTGTTTGCAATTATTTTGATTTGATTTGCATAAAGCATGGGACTGGGCATCCTGGTGACCAGCCATTTTCTTGTGAGTGAGGAGTCGAGTCCACTCCTCTTGAGAATAACCCGCCTAATATGGAAGATACGGACAACCCTAGTTGATACATGAGCTATTCGAGCATACAAAACAGAATGTTTATTTGAAGGTTTAGAGTTTGGCACATACAAATTTACTTGGAATGGCAGATGGATACCGTATATAGGTAGTTATGGTGGACTCATATGGAACAACTTTGGGGTTTATGGGATTGGATGCACAAAAGTTTCCCGCTTAGTACAGGTGAAGGCTAGTAAAAGACTGGGAAGCGACCAACTAGAGAGTGACAACAGTCGTGAACATGCATTAAAATCAATCAACACCGAATGCAAGAATGAGTCAGATATAATGCACCATGAACATAAATATCGTAGAGGCTATGTTGATTTTGTTTCAACTACATGCGTGAACATGTGCCAAGTCAAGCCACTCGAATCATTCAAAAGAGGATACCACCCTATCATACCACATCACAATCATTTTAATAGCATGTTGGCACGCAAGGTAAACCATTGTAAGCTCCTAGCTAATTAAGCATGGCATAAGGAACTATAATCTCTAATTGTCATTGCAAACATGTTTATTCATAATAGGCTGAATTAGGAACGATGAACTAATCATATTTACAAAAACAAGAGAGGTCGAGTTCATACCAGCTTCTCCCATCTCAATAAGTCCACCATATATCGTCATAATTGCCTTTCACTTGCACGATCGAATGATGTGAATAATAATAACAGTGCACGTGCACTGGACTAAGCTGGAATCTACAAGCATTCAATAAGCAAGAGAAGACAAGGCAATATGGACTCTTTTGTCAAATCAACAATAGTGCATATAATAGCCACTTTAACAATTTAATTATGGTCTTCTCCTATCGACCCCCAAAGAAAAGAAAAGAAATAAAACTATTTACATGGGAAAGCTCCCAACAAGCAAAAGAAGAACATGAAATCTTTCTGAGTTTTCTTTTTAATTACTACTACAAGCATAGAAATTAAAGATAGCTAAAAGCTACAACTAATTTTTTGGTTTTCTTAAGGTTTATCAAACATACAAGAAGAAATCATAAAAAGGAAAATAAACTAGCATGGATATTACAATGAAAAAGTATGAGCACCGACAACTAGCAAGGAGTGTGTGAACATGAATGTAATGTCGGTGGGAAATACGTACTCCGCCAAGCTTAGGCTTTTGGCCTAGGTTGGTCTAATGCCACGGATGGCCTGGCGGATATCCAAAGTTGTAGTTCGGGTCGTACTGAGATGCATCAGTCATCGCATTGTGGCCTGCAGCTTGGAGGCAAGCTATCTCAGCCCTCCTCTTATACTCTTCTGCCTCATCACTAGTTATAAAATATCTCCCTTTTTCCTGAAAGTCAAAGAAAGTAGAAGCAGGGAGAGCGACGTGATAGGTGCACCGTCTGTCACAGATTAGTCGATACGGGAGGAACTGATTGTTCCTCTCAACAAAATGATGACGAACCATAGCCTCATAATCCAAATAAGCAGGAGGCAACTCAATATCGTCCTCACGTATGGTTATACCAAGAAAATTAGCTATACGGGTTGCGTAAATTCCACCGAAGAAATCTCCATTAAATCTATTATGATGCAACCTACGTGCAATAATGGCTCCCAAATTATAAGATTTATGTCCTAACACAGCACTCCTAAGAATACTGAGGTCCGGGACACACATATGACATGCTTCATCTTTACCATTTATGCACCTACCTATGAAGAGAGAAAAATAATGTATAGCAGGAAAATGAATGCTCCCTATGGTAGCTTGTGCTATATCTCTAGATTCCCCCGCAGTTATACTAGCAAGAAAATCCCTAAATTCAGATTTGCGAGGCTGACTAGCACTACCCCATTGTGGAAGTTTGCAAGCAGTGTTAAAGTCCTCTAAGTTCATAGTATAAGAATTTTCATAAAGATCAAATAGGACAGTTTGATAATTGTGTGAAGATGAAAATTCAAACCTCCTCACAAAGGAACTAGTGAGAGAGTGGTACTGGCGGCACTTTTTGTGACGCCCCGAGACCGTTGCGCCAGGTGTCTCCTAGTTGTTCGCTGTTGTTGCCTTGTCATTTGTTTGCATGTTGCATCTTGCCATGTCACCGTCTGCATTGCATCATCATGTTTTCAAAACTTGCAACCGTCCAGGTTCCCCCAGTTCTGTCCGTGGTCCGTTCTGAGCCCAGACACACTCGCACGCGCCCGCGGCACCTCCGAAATATTATTTTATAAGTGGCTGGAAAATGTTCTCGGAATGGGTTGAAAGTTGGCATGTGGTCTTGTTATGTTGTAGGTAGACCGCCTGCCAAGTTTCATCGCGTTCGGAGTCCGTTTGATGCCCCAACGGATACCTATAGCTGCATTATAGCCGGTCAAACGTCGGACGTTTTCGGTCCCCGGAAATGGTTGCCGGGTTGCTTTCCTCCTCTTTCTTCGCAGTCCAACCACACACTTCACCTTGTCCGTCAAACCCTCTTTGCACGGTGCATCGACCCCCTCGCACCTCGCCGACACCACAGGACACGCCCTCCGGCGACCCCACCTTCGGCGACAACAACCAGGACCGACCTCCTCCGCTACTGCAAGTCCCTCACCGCGCCGCGCACCGTTGGCTGCATCGGCCCGACACGGCCTCCTCAAGTCCGGTCCGCCCCGCCGCCTCTGCTCGCAGTTCCGGCGAGTGCAGTCGTATCGCGCCGCCTCCGCTCCTCCCTGTCGTCAGCTGGCGCCGCCAAGTACCCCTGCCTCTCCTACAAGCCCCATGGCGCTGCGTCCTCTGCTTCCATCGAGAGAGAGGAGGACCATGTTGACCTTTCCCCGATCGAACCCAGCAGGCCGGCCCAGCGCGCCTTGCCGGCCACTCCCTCTCCTTAGATCTAGGCCAAGCCCGCTGGGTGAGCAGCCCCAACGCCTGCTCCTGTTGGGCCTTTGCACAGTTTCGGCCAGACTCATGTTTTTTTCCACGGAGTGATTTATCTCTTTATCCAGAAGTTCACAGAATTGCAGAAAACCCCTCCATCTTCATGCTTATAATAACTTAATAACCATGCATCATATGTAAAAACTTCAAATATGAAAAATTCTTAGAATTTCATCTGGTTTAATAATATCCAACTTTCAATCATGTTTGACATGTGTATTTTGCTGTTTGATTAAATTTGCTCTAATAACATGCTAAAATGATTTATTTCATAAGTTTTTAACCGTAGCTCCAAATTTAATAATCTTTATATGTAAATGGGGTTGAAAAATGCCTAGTTTAACATCGTGGCATCACTTTGCATGTTTAAAAACCCTAAAATTGTTTTTAGGGCAGAACAATACCTAATTCATTAATATGCACATGAGGAGTTTCCGGAATTGTTGTTCGTTGTTTCCGACCTCATTTAAACTTGCCTAGATAGGTAGTTTTGTTGTGCTTCACCCCTTGCCATGCTAACCAACATTTAATTTTGTTGAGTACCTAAACGAGAGAGAACTAAATAAGCACGTGGTGTTTCGTCAATATGCAACGGAGTTGCATATTGAGCTCCACTTAATTTGTAGGATTGTTTGTGCACTTTGCCATGCCATGTGTCATTAAACCGGACATGCATCATACTTGGTTGTGCATCATGCCATGATTATGTGATGGTTGTTTACCATGATTGTTTTCTTCTTTCCGGTGTTGCTTCTTCGGGTTGGTTCCGATAATGTCGCGTTTGTGAGGATTCGTTCGACTTCGCCTGTTTGTCTTCTTCATGGATTTGTTCTTCTTCCTTGCGGGATCTCAGGCAAGATGACCATACCCTCGAAATCATTTCTATCTTTGCTTGCTAGTTGCTCGCTCTATTGCTATGACACAATACCTACCACATACTTTATCATGCCTCCCATATTGCCATGTCAAACCTCTAACCCACGTTGTCCTAGATAACTGTTGTTTGGCTATGTTACCGCTTTGCTCAACCCCTATTATAGCGTTGCTAGTTGCAGGTGAAGATTGGAGTTTGTTCCTTGTTGGAACATGTTTATTGTTGGGATATCATTATTACATCTTGTTTACTTTAATGCACCTATATACTTGGTAAAGGATGGACGGCTCGGCCTTATACCTGGTGTTTTGTTCCACTCTTGCCGCCCTAGTTTCTGTCGGATTTCGTGTTCCGGCAGACCCTTAAGGTTCGAACACTGGGGTGCGCGCGGAGATTACGCCTTCTACCTCTCCGTATCGCAAAGATCTAGACTACCGAAAGAACTGCACAAGAGACACAAGGTTTATACTGGTTCGGGCCACCGTTGTGGTGTAATACCCTACTCCAGTGTGTGGTGGGTGGATTGCCTCTTGGGGCTGATGATGATGAACAATACAAGGAAGAACAGCCTCACGAGGGTCTGTTCTTGGACGCGGCGATGAACTGCTGGGAGGAGTTCAGCCACCTTTCCCTTTCTCTCTCTCTCTCACTACCCAACTCTTACTTGCCGGCCGGTCGACCCTTTGCTATGTGGGTGGCTTGTCCTATTTATAGAGGCCCTGGTCCTCTTCCCAAATATTGAGCGGGAAGGGAGTCAACAATGGTGGGCTAATTTGAAGGGGGACAACAAGTATCAACTATCCTGACAAAAGCAGTCTTCGCCTGCGCAAAGATCTGGTGATGACGCCGTCTTGGGCTCCACGGTGACCTCCGTCTCGTAGTCCTCTTGGTCTTGGTCTTGTTGCACCGAAATGGCAACCTTTGCCTGATGCCTCGGTACTCCATGGCTGCGCTTGCCCCCTTTGCACCAAAGAGGAAAGGAGGACGCTGCGCGGGCTGGCACCCGCCTGGCACCCCGAGTCGTCATGGCTTGTGTCACGGGCACCTCGCGAGGTACCCCGCCTGATCTCTCCGCCTCCTCGCGAGCCAGCCTGACGAGGCCGTGCCTGAGGAAGGTCCGTGTCGTCCGCCTCGCGAGGCTTGGCCCCTCGCGAGGGTCTTGAGTCTTGTGTTGATGAAGATGGGCCGTGCTGGGCCCCCTTTCGAGCCACGCCGCAGGCCGAAGGCAGGCATGTCTGGGGACCCCCGTTCCCAGAACACCGACAGTTTCCGTCATACCGGTGTTATGTTCCTTGATTTTGCGTTCCTTACACGGTTGGGTATAATGGGAACCCCTTGACAGTTCGCCTTGAATAAAACTCCTCTAGCAAGGCCCAACATTGGTTTTACCATTTGCCACCTAGCCTTTTTCCCTTGGGTTCCACGGACACAAGGGTGATCTTCATTTTAAACCCCCCGGGCCAGTGCTCCTCTGAGTCTTGGTCTAACCTTTCAGCAGCCGTTGTCCACCAGGGGCAACTCTGGGTTGGCCTACCGGAACCTTGGACAATCCGGTTTGCCCTAAGAACGAGATATGTGCAGCTCCTATCGGGAATTGTCGGCACATTCGGGTGGCTTTGCTGGTCTTGTTTTACCATTGTCGAAGTGTCTTGTAACCGGGATTCCGAGCCTGATTGGGTCTTCCTAGGAGAAGGAATATCCTTCGCTGACCGTGAGAGCTTGTGATGGGCTAAGTTGGGACACCCCTGCATGGATTTGAACTTTCGAAAGCCGTGCCCGCAGTTATGGGCGTATGGGAATTTGTTAATGTCGGGTTGTAGAAAACCCGAAACTTAACTTAATTAAAATGGATCAACAGCGTGTGTAGCCGTGATGGTCTCTTTTCGGCGGAGTCCGGGAAGAAAACACGGTCTCGGGTTATGCTTGAACGTAGGTATTTCTAGGATCATGTCTTGATCATAGATTCTCGAACGTGGTTTGCCTTCTCTTCTCGCTCTCTTTTGCGTATGTTAGCCATCATATATGCTAGTGCTTGCTGCAGCTCCACCCCATACTTTTTCCCTACCCATAAGCTTAAATAGTCTTGATCGCGAGGGTGTGAGATTGCTGAGTCCCCGTGACTCACAGATTACTTCCAAAACCAGATGCTGGGGTCGATGATGCCATTCCAGGAGATGCGATTGAGCTCAAGTGGGAGTTCGATGAGGACTCACGATGTTACTACATTTCCTTTCCAGACGATCAGTAGTGGAGCCCAGTTGGGGCGATCGGGGATCTTATGCATTTGGGGTTGTCTTTATTTTGGTTCCATAGTCAGACCTTGATTATATCTGGATGATTGTAATGTTATGTTTATCTATTGTGTGAAGTGGCGATTGTAAGCCAACTCTGTACCTCTTTCTTATTCAGTACATGGGATGTGTAAAGATTACCCCTCTTGCGACATGCCTACAATGCGGTTATGCCTCTAAGTCGTGCTCCAACACGTGGGAGATATAGCCGCATTGTGGGTGTTACAAGTTGGTAATCAGAGCCTTCCCCGACTTAGGAGCCCCCTGCTTTATCGAATCGCTGGCGTTGTTGAGTCTAGAAAAAATGTTTTGAGTCTTTTAGGATTATATATATATTGGAGAGTAGGATTCTTTTTACTCTTGAGTCCCTTCGTCGCTCTGGTGAGGCATCCTGACGTAGAGTTTTGACTCTTCTCTTCTCAAATTTCACTAAAAAATTTTAGGATCACATGGTTTTGACGAGAACATTGTTCTTGGTGCCTCCTGACATTTAGGGGTTGTGGCAGTGTCCCGGGGAGTTGAGCTGCAAGGTGTTGTCGTCACAATTTTATCATTGCAGTTCTGGAATACCTGAGTTTCGCCGACATCGAAAATCTCTTTTATGCAGTTGTTGGTGAGATAACCTCGACGCCACCCAGTACTAGGGCGGGAGTTCGGGAGTATTACCATAACTCGTATAACGGATGCTTTTCGAAGGTTGAGGTAAATGATTTCCGAAGGTTTCTTGGTTATGTGTTGAAGGATGGATACAGCTGGATGTAGGATTTGCTAGTTTTGGGTGAGATTTTATGCTTCCCCTATATCCCCAACACCTGATTGCATAACCTGAAAGTTTCAGGAGTTTATAAGTGGGAATTCAAGTAGCTCCTAGGATATCTTTCCGATACATGTATGATATGAGATTGGCGTTCGACGTCTAGTGGTCCGCCTATCCATTGTTGGTTTTACAGTGGTCTCGTTGTGTCTTAAAGAGTCCTTGGCTATGCCGACTCGGGGACGCTTTGTATGTCATGTGCACTGCCTTCTACATGATGGTGTTGTACGATCGAGCCCGTGTTAGCCCCACCACGAAAACTTCGGACGAAATATCGATCATATGTTTGTTCCGGCTTATTCTGCAAGCCAATCCTTTGTTTTGTTTTCGTTGTGGTATTCGAGTTGCTTCGAAGTCATATGTTGTTTCGATACCTTCCCTAAGTGGTGTTCTCATATTCCTATGTGAATACTAATCCTTCTTGATCATCGAGGTTTTCATGTCAAGACCGGCGTGTTTCTCTTCAAGTGGATTCGATCATTTCAACATCCGCAAGATCATTTATCACTTCTTCTCAACGGTGCTCATTTCATCTGTCCCAAGCTGCCTTTGTTTTTCCCCCCCTCCCCCCCTTTTCCTTCAAGGAATCAGATTTTTTAATCAAGTATCATTTTATTCATGTGAACTTTCTTCATTCTTTTCCTTCAATGTTCGTATCCGGTGATTCTCATGAAGATTCTAACAGAGCTTCTAGTTCATCATTCTTCGTTCTTTTTCTTCTCCGGTGGATTCAATTCAAGCTTTCGGTGTCGATCATATCATTTCCTTGTTTTTAAATGTTTTTCTTTTGCCGGTGCACCTCTTTATCATTCATCTCTCGCTATTCTTTTGTTCCGGAGTGCTGAAGATATCTTAAGAGATTCGCGTTTCCATTGCTAATTCGCTTAAGCTATCTCGAGGTTGTTATCTTATTCAAGCCATTTAATTCAACCGGTGCATTCTCCCTTTCAAGTAATCATCAATGTTGTTTCTTTTGAGTGGGCCCTAACCCACAGGTCTTTTTCCAGGATCTTACCTGACTCTTCTAATTTTTTTCCGGAGTTATTCTCATATTCTTTCTTTTAAGTTTGACATAAGAGTGAATTATCATCAGTCTTATGTCTTTCTCGAAGATCTTTCAAATTCTTTTCATTGTTGATTCAACCTTTATATTCTTCATTATTCCGGAGTACCTCAACAATTCATGGTGGTGTTTCCCATCGTCATTCTCAGATTTGAAGACCCAAGAGGAGTTCCTCTTAAATTCTTACCCGTTCTTCCAAAGATTCGTGATTCTAGCTTGATGCCATCCTCTCTTAATTGTTTTCCATTGTGAGATATTCTTTTCACCCATCCGGAGAAATTCACGAGTCTTTTCAGTTTGATTCTCCAGAGTCCATCATCTCATGATTATTCATTCTCAGCTTCCAGCTCTCATTCTCTAAATCTTACTGGTGCATCATTCAAGTTCTTCTCTTATCAGTTCGTTATCTATTCGTTCTCATGTATCAAATTCCCTCAAGTATCGTCATTCCTTCTCTAACTCTTCCCAGTGTTTCTTTATCTTTTCTTCAATTGTTTTCAATTCTTAAAGTGCTTCATTCAAGATCTCTTTTCCTTCGTTATCATATCAATTTATTTGTTGTTTCAATTCTACCGGCGGATCGTTGAACACCTTTCTCAAGTTTGCTCTATAGCTATCTTAATCCTTTTTACGAGAATAAGTAGTATGCCAAATCCATTGCTTGTCATCAATCTAAATTGGTGAAGGATACGCATAACATAATTCTTATTCTTGTTTCATCCAAGCATTCTAATTTCTTCTTTTCGGAGTGGTTCATCATATCACATTCTCGGTTCGAGATGCTTTATCTTTTCTTCCGGAGTTCCAAGTTTCTATTTTATCTCGTCGCAAAGCTTCTTCTTATCACTGCAAGGCTTCTCCCGCAGTTCTTTTCAACTTTCCTTTCGCTTGGTCATTCCTTTGTTACTGAAATTCTCATGGAGGCTCTACATGTTGGTTCATAAAGGATTTAATTCCTTCTCGAAGTGTTCTTTGAGATTCTTTTCAGAGGAGCTCAAGTTTTCTTCATCTTGCAATCTGGAGTGCAATTGTTCTCCCTTATCTTTTGAGGTGGTAATATATCATTCTTCATTCACAAGAATGAGATATTTAAACCCATCAATCTCTTCATTGGAGTTATCTTGGGTTTATATTTCACCTAAAGCTTTCCCTAAGGATTGTTGCTATCTATGGTGCTTATAAACGACCCTAGTTCTTCATTTATCCTCCCGGTGAAATAAGTTTCTCGTCTCCTTGTTGATATCAATCCAATCTATTGTTTCATTAGTGGCAGAATTTCACCTCATAATTTTGGGATGTTTTCCATAAGCCCACTTCAAGCTTATCCTTTTCGTTGTTGATAATCCAACAACTCCGTTCTAGCATTTGTTGTAAGCGTGCTCTACCAAGATCTTGTTTTCTCCTCCGTTCATTCCATTCCATCCTCTCATTTCTTCCGGAGGCATTGTGATGTTGCTCTCTTCAACACATCATCTTGTTTTGCAAGATCATGTTCAATTCCTTCCATTTACAGTCGGAGTGCTGTCCAAATTATATCATTCTTTTTCCTTCTCTACCCTGTTTTAACCGGAGTGTTGTGGCTATTATTCCTCTTCTAACCGGACTCTCATCCAAGTGCTTTCATTTTGCCAAGCTCATATTCTTTACCTTCCATTTCCAACCGGAGTGTTGTCGTATTTGATCCTTATCGTTCCTTGTGCATCTCATTCTACCGGAGTGTTTGCATGTACTTCTTGTCCATTGCAATCCTTTTCTTTTGTCTTTCAACCTCCAAGGTTCTCGTAATGTTTCTTGTTCCTCTTTTACAATAGAGTGTTTTCAACTCTGTTCATCTTTGTTGTATTCTTTTCTCGAAGTTGTTCAACCTTTTCAAGGTTCTTTGGTTTCACTCATTTGTCGAAGGAGCAACTTAGTTTTACCTCTTCCTCTTCCTCTTCCGTTTTCTCTCCGGTGTCATCCTAGATCTCGGGACGAGATCCTCTCGTAGTGGTGGAGTGTTGTGACGCCAAGAGACCGTTGCGCCACGTGTCTCCCGGTTGTTCACTGTTGTTGCCTTGTCATTCGTTTGCATGTTGCATCTTGCCATGTCACCATCTGCATTGCATCATCATGTTTTCAAAATTTGCATCCGTCTGGGTTCCCCCAGTTCCGTTCGTGGTCCGTTCTGAACCCAGACACACTCGCACGCGCCCGCGGCACCTCCGAAATATTGATTTGTAAGTGGCCGGAAAATGTTCTCGGAATGGGTTGAAAGTTGGCATGCGGTCTTGTTATGTTGTAGGTAGACCGCCTGCCAAGTTTCATCGCTTTCGGAGTCCGTTCGATGCCCCAACGGATACCTATAGCGGCATTATAGCCGGTGAAACGTCGGACGTTTTCGGTCTCCGGAAACGGTTGCCGGGTTGATTTCCTCCTCTTTCTTCGCAGTCCAACCACACACTTGACCTTGTCCGTCAAACCCTCTTTGCACGGTGCATCGACCCCCTCGCGCGTCCGAAAGCTGTCCCGAACCCGACCCAGACTGTCGCCACCGTTGTTCCGGATCATCCCCAAACATTTACAGAACTTCTCCATTTTCTTATTCGGGCTCCCTAGCCTATTTTCCCCGACTGTCTGATTTTGATCGGAGGGTCTGATTAGCCCCTGTCCGAAAATCCTTTTGCTATTTATATATCAGACCAAACTCTAAAAACTAGGTCATTTGTCCCCCTCAGCCGCCGCCACACTCCAAATCCCCCTCGGGAAACATCCCCTCGGTCGCCGCCGCATCCTCCTCGTTTTTCTCAGCCACCCAACCAGATCCACTCCCCTGCCTCCTCGATCCACCCCCACTCAGCTCCTCTGATCGACCCCCAGGTCCAGGCACCCAACGTCGCCTCTAGCCACATCCAGCTGTTCACCCAGAGCAAGCAACAGCCCCGCCGTCGTCAGGCGAGGACCTTCCCGTCGCGCCTTGTTTCTCCTCATCTCCCCTGCACCTCTTTTCTATTAGGTCTCTCCCTTCTCATCTTCCTCGTGTTATGCACATGTACAACCATGGAGCAGCCCCACGCCTGAACGTCCCTGCTCGCTGTCATCTCATCCCTGCCAGATCCTACTCAGCCGGCGCTCGATCCAGTTTGGGAGCGAGGCCACAGCCTCACTGCGCCTAAGGGAAGGAGCTCCTCACGCCCACTCGTTCCATATGCCCCCTCACCGACGCCTGCACCTCACCGACACCACAGGACACGCCCTCCAGTGACCCCGCCTTTGGCGACAACAACCAGGACCGACCTCCTCCGCCACTGCAAGTCCCTCACCGCGCCACGCGCCGTTGGATGCATCGGCCTGAACTGGCCTCTTCAAGTCCGGTCCACCCCGCCGCCTCCGCTCGCGGTTCCGGCGAGTCCCAGTCATATCGCGCCGCCTCCGCTCCTCCATGTCGTCGCCTGGCGCCGCCAAGTACCCCTGCCTCGCCTGCAAGCCCCATGGCGCTGTGTCCTCTGCTTCCATCGAGTGAGAGGATGACCACGTTGACCTTTCCCTGATCGAACCCAGTAGGCCGGCCCAGCGCGCCCTACCGGCCACTCCCTCTCCTCAGATCTGGGCCAAGCCCGCTGGGTGAGCAGCCCCATTGCCTGCCCCTATTGGGCCTTTGCACAGTTTCGGCCCGACTCATGTTTTTTTCCACGGAGTGATTTATCTTTTTATCTAGAAGTTTACAGAATTGTAGAAACCCCCTCCACCTTCATGCTTATAATAACTTAATAACCATGCATCATATGTAAAAACTTAAAATATGAAAAATGCTTAGAATTTCATCTAGTTTAATAATATCCAACTTTCAATCATGTTTGACATGTGTATTTTGCTGTTTGATTAAATTTGCTCTAATAACATGCTAAAATGATTTATTTCATAACTTTTTAACAGTAGCTCCAAATTTAATAATCTTTATATGTAAATGGGGTAGAAAAATGCCTAGTTTAACATGGTGGCATCACTTTGCATGTTTAGCAACCCTCAAATTGTGTTTAGGGCAGAACAATAACTAATTCATTAATATGCACATGAGGAGTTTCTAGAATTGTTGTTCGTTGTTTCCGACCTCATTTAAACTTGCCTAGATCGGTTGTTGTGCTTCACCCCTTGCCATACTAACCAAAATTTAATTTTGTCAAGTACCTAAACGAGAGAGAACTAAATAAGTCACGTGGTGTTTCGTCAATATGCAACGGAGTTGCATATTGAGCTCCACTTTATTTGTAGGATTGTTTGTGCACTTTGCCATGCCATCTATCATTAAATCGGACATGCATCATACTTGGTTGTGCATCATGCCATGATTATGTGATGGTTGTTTACCTTGATTGTTTGCTTCGCTCCGGTGTTGCTTGTTCGGGTTGGTTTCGATAACGTCGCGTTTGCGAGGATTCGTTCAACTTCGCCTGTTTGTCTTCTTCATGGATTCGTTCTTCTTCCTTGCGGGATCTCAGGCAAGATGACCATACCCTCGAAATCATTTCTATCTTTGATTGCTAGTTGCTCGCTCTATTGCTATTCCGCGATACCTACCACATGCTTTATCATGCCTCCCATATTGCCATGTCAAACCTCTAACCCACCTTGTCCTAGCTAACTGTTGTTTGGCTATGTTACCGCTTTGCTCAGCCCCTCTTATAGCGTTGCTAGTTGCAGGTGAAGATTGGAGTTTGTTCCTTGTTGGAACATGTTTATTGTTGGGATATCATTATTACATCTTGTTTACTTTAATGCACCTATATACTTGGTAAAGGGTGGAAGGCTCGGCCTTATGCCTGGTGTTTTGTTCCACTCTTGCTGCCCTAGTTTCCGTCATACCGGTGTTATGTTCCTTCATTTTGTGTTCCATGATAATTGGAACCCCTTGACAGTTCTCCTTGAATAAAACTCCTCCAGCAAGGCCCAACATTGGTTTTACCATTTGCCACCTAGCCTTTTTTCCCTTGGGCTCCGCGGACTCAAGGGTCATCTTTTTTTTAAACCCCCCAGTCCAGTGCTCCTTAGAGTGTTGGTCCAACCTGTCAGCAGCCGGTGGCCACCAGGGGCAACTCTAAGTTGTCCTACTGGAACCTTGGACAATCCGGTGTGTCCTGAGAACGAGACATGTGCAGCTCCTATCGGGATTTATCGGCACATTCGGGTGGCTTTGCTGGTCTTGTTTTACCATTGTTGAAATGTCTTGTAACCGGGATTCCAAGCCTGATCGGGTCTTCCTAGGTGAAGGAATATCCTTCGTTGACCGTGAGAGCTTGTGGTGGGCTAAGTTGGGACACCCCTGCAGGGATTTGAACTTCCGTAAGCTGTGCCCGCGGTTATGAGCAGATGGGAATTTGTTAATGTCCGGTTGTAGAAAACCTGAAACTTAACTTAATTAAAATGGATCAACAGCATGTGTAGCCGTGATGGTCTCTTTTCTGTGGAGTCCGGGAAGAGAACACGGTCTCGGGTTATGCTTGAACGTAGGTATTTCTAGGATCACTTCTTGATCATAGATTCTCGAACGTGCTTTGCCTTCTCTTCTCGCTCTCTTTTGCGTATGTTAGCCACCATATATGCTAGTGCTTGCTGCAGCTCCACCTCATACCTTGTACCTACCCATAAGCTTGAATAGTCTTGATTGCGAGGGTGTGAGATTGCTGAGTCCCCGTGACTCACGGATTACTTCCAAAACCAGATGCAAGTGTCGATGATGCTATTCCAGGAGATGCGATTGAGCTCAAGTGGGAGTTCGATGAGGACTCACGATGTCACTACGTTTCCTTTCTAGACGATCAGTAGTGGAGCCCAGTTGGGGCGATCGGGGATCTTATGCATTTGGGGTTGTCTTTATTTTGGTTCCGTAGTCGGACCTTGATTGTATCTAGATGATTGTAATGCTATGCTTATGTATTGTGTGAAGTGGTGATTGTAAGCCAACTCTGTACCTCTTTCTTATTCAGTACATGGGATGTGTAAAGATTACCCCTCTTGCGACATGCCTACAATGCGGTTATGCCTCTAAGTCGTGCGCCGACACGTGGGAGATATAGCCGCATCGTGGGTGTTACACTTTTCTGCCTCGAAGCTCACAAGATCAGCGTTACGCAAATATGCGTTAAATTCTTCCTTAATTCCCGCTCGATCCGTGAAGTCCTCTGAAGGCCATTCACAAGGCCGCACTGGAGAGTCCCTTGGTGGCTCATCATCAGCATCACGCATTGCAAGCCTGGGTCCTTGTTCCTTGAAGAACCACCTTCGTACATTTTCCTAAACATATTTCTTCCTCTGAAAAATTTCTGAAATTTTTATTAACTTCAAATAAAAGTAAACCAAACTCAATAAAATTGATAGCAACTACTCCTACAAGTGCCTAGAGCCTATATCATGCATTAGAACTACTTGGAACCATATAAATTTGACATGCAAGCTCAAGAACATGGTCACCTAGGCAGCAGAAATTTGCAATGAATAAAGCACTAGAACAAAAACTAATTGGACCAATGGAGTAGTCACATACCAAGGAACAATCCCCCAAAGCAGTTTTGTGAGAGGCGCTTTGAGCAAGGAGATCGAAAATCACAGAAAAATGAGCTAGAACTCGTGCTTGAGCTGGGTGGTGATTTTTTTGCGAGGAAGAAGAAGTGTATGGGTGCAGGAATAAGTGGAGGGGAACCACCATGGGCCCACGAGCCAGGGGGAGCGCCCAGGGGGTGGGCGCGCCCAGGGGACCCTCGTGGCCAGGTGCTTGCTCCCCCTGCTGTGTTCTCAGTGCCAGATATTCTCAAATATTCCAAAAAATCATATTTAAATTTCAGGGCATTTGGAGAACTTTTATTTATGGGATATTTTTATTATGCACGGATAATCAAAAAACAGACAAAAATTACTATTTTTGCTTTATTTAATATAAATAACAGAAAAAGTAAAAAGAGGGTACAGAAGGTTGTGCTTTCTAACTTCATCCATCTCATGATCATCAAAAGGAATCCACAAACAAGGTAGATCAAGTCTTGTTAAGAAACTCATTTCGAGTAACATGAAATCGGAGAAATTTCGAATAACACTAAGTTACCTCAATGGGGATATGCACGTCCCCAATAATAAGAATATCATATTTCTTCTTGACAGTAGGTAGAGGAAATTCAAAACCTCCAAAACTAATCGATGGAATTTTTCTATTAGAATTGATACTTTGGACTTGAGGTTGTTTCCTCGGAAAGTGTACCATATGCTCGTTGCCATTAAAATTAAAAGTTACATTGCCTTCGTTGCAATCAATAACAGCCCCTGCAGTATTTAAAAAGGGTCTTCCAAGAATAATAGACATAGTATCATCCTCAGGAATATCAAGAATAACAAAGTCCGTTAAAATATTAACGTTTGCAACCACAACAGGCATATCCTCACAAATACCGATAGGTATAGCAGTTGGTTTATCAGCCATTTGCAAAGATATTTTAGTAGGTGTCAACTTATTCAAATCAAGTCTACGATATAAAGAGAGAGGCATAACACTAACACCGGCTCCAAGATCACATAAAGCAGTTTTAACATAGTTTCTTTTAATGGAGCATTGTATAGTTGGTACACCGGGATCTCCTAGTTTCTTTGGTATTCCTCCCTTAAAAGTATAATTAGCAAGCATGGTGGAAATTTCAGCTTCCGGTATATTTCTTTTATTAGTAACAATATCTTTCATGTACTTATCATAAGGATTCATTTTAAGCATATCAGTCAAACGCATAGGCAAAAAAATAGGTCTAATCATTTCAGCAAAGCGCTCAAAATCATCATCATCCTTTTTCTTGGATGGCTTAGGAGTAAAAGGCATGGGTTTATGAACCAAAGGCTCTCTTTCTTTACCGTGTTTCCTAGCAACAAAGTCACTTTTATCATAACGTTGATTCTTTGATTGTGGGTTATCAAGATCAATAGCAGGTTCAGCTTCTACATCATTATCATTGCTTGGTTGAGCATCAACATGAACATCATCATTAACATTTTCATTAGGTTCATGTTCATTACCAGGTTTTGTTTCAGCATCAGAAATAGAAATATCATTTGGATTCTCAGGTGTTTCAGCAATAGGTTCACTAGAAGTATGCAAAGTCCTATCATTTTTCTTTTTCTTCCTTTTAGAAGGACTAGGTAAATCTATATTATTTCTCTGAGAATCTTGCTCAATTCTCTTAGGGTGGCCTTTAGGATACAAAGGTTCCTGAGTCATTTTACCAGTTCTAGTAGCCACTCTAACAGCATAGTCATTATTCTTACTATTCAATTCATTGAGCAAATCATTTTGAGCTTTAAGTACTTGTTCTACTTGAGTGGTGACCATAGAAGCATGTTTACTAATGAGTTTAAGTTCACCTTTACCTCTAGACATATAATCACCCAATTGTTCAATCATATAAGCATTTTGTTTCAATTTTCTACCAAAGTAAGCATTGAAGTCTTCTTGCTTAACCATAAAGTTATCAAACCCATCCAAACATTGGATAGAAAACTTGGTAGGAGGGATTTCAGCTTTATCATATCTATAGAGAGAATTTACCTTTACTACCTGTGTCGGGTTATCAAGACCATGTGTTTCTTCAATAGGTGATGGATTAAAACCATATATTTCTTCAACAGGCGGTAAATTAAGACCATGTATTTATTCAATAGGAGGTAAAATCTTAACATCTTCAGCTTTAATACCCTTTTCTTTCATAGATTTATTTGCCTATTGCATATCTTCAGGACTAAGAAATATAACACCTCTTTTCTTCGGAGTTGGTTTAGGAATAGGCTCAGGAGCTGGCTCAGGAAGTGTCCAATTATTTTCATTTGTCATCATATTATTCAATAGAATTTCAGCTTCATCCGGTGTTCTTTCCCTGAAAATAGAACCAGCACAACTATCTAGGTGGTCTTTGGAAGCATCAGTTAGTCCATTGTAAAAGATATCAAGTATTTCATTTTTCTTAAGTGGATGATTAGGCAAAGCATTAAGTAATTGGAGAAGCCTCCCGCAATCTTGTGGGAGACTCTCTTCTTCAATTTGCACAAAATTATATATATCCCTTAAGGAAGCTTGTTTCTTATGAGCAGGGAAATATTTAGAAGAGAAGTAATAAATCATATCCTGGGGACTACGCACACAACCAAGATCAAGAGAATTAAACCATATCTTAGCATCACCCTTTAATGTGAACAGAAATATTTTAAGGATATAAAAGTAGCGAGTTCTCTCATCATTAGTGAACAGGGTGGCTATATCATTTAATTTAGTAAGATGTGCCACAACAATTTCAGATTCATAGCCATAAAAAGGATCAGATTCAACCAAAGTAATTATATCAGGATCAATAGAGAATTCATAATCCTTATCAGTATCAAAGATAGGTGAAGTAGCATAAGCAGGATCATATTTCATTCTAGCATTCAGAGTTTTTTGTTTAAGCTTAGCTAATAATTTCTTAAGATCACTTCTATCATTGCAAGCAAGAAAGTCTCTTTTAGTTTCTTCATCCATAACATAGCCCTCAGGCACAATAGGCAATTCATATTTCTTAGGAGATCCTTCATTATTACTTTCATCAATATTATAAGTTTTAGTAATTTCATTCTCTCTAGCCCAAGCAAGTTGTTCATCAAGAAATTCACCAAGTGGCATAGTAGTATCAAGCATAGAAGTAGTTTCATCATAAGTATCATGCATAGCAGAAGTGGCATCATCAACAATATGCGACATATCAGAATTAATAGCAGAAGCAGGTCTAGGTGTCGCAAGCTTACTCAAAACAGAAGGTGAATCAAGTGCAGAGCTAGATGGCAGTTCCTTACCTCCCCTTGTAGTTGAGGGATAAATCTTGGTTCTTGGATCTTTCAAGTTCTTCATAATGATAAGCACATATAAATCCCAAGTGACTCAAAGAATAGAGCTATGCTCCCCAGCAACGGCGCCGGAAAATAGTCTTGATAACCCAGAAGTATAGGGGATCGCAACAATTTTCGACGGTAGAGAATTCAACCCAAATTTATTGATTCGACACAAGGGGAGCCAAAGAATATTCTCAAGTATTAGCAGCTGAGTTGTCAATTCAACCACACCTGGAAACTTAATATCTAGAGCAAAGTGTTTAGTAGCAAAGTAATATGATAGTAGTGGTAACGATAGCAAAAGTAATGGTAGCAAAAGTAATATTTTTGGTGTTTTGTAGTGATGATAACAATAGCAACGGAAAAGTAAATAAGCGAAGAACAATGTATGGAAAGCTCGTAGGCATTGGATCGGTGATGGAGAATTATGCCGGATGTGGTTCATCATGTAACAGTCATAACATAGGGTGACACAGAACTAGCTCCAATTCATGAATGTAATGTAGGCATGTATTCCGAATATAGTCATACGTGCTTATGGAAAAGAACCCGCATGACATATTTTGTCCTACCCTCCCGTGGTAGCAGGGTCCTAGTGGAAACTAAGGGATATTAGGGCCTCCTTTTAATAGAGTATCAGACCAAAGAATTAAAATATAGTGAATACATGAACTCCTCAAACTATTGTCATCACCGGGAGTGGTCCCGATTATTGTTACTTCGGGGTCGCCGGATCATAACACATAGTAGGTGACTATAGACTTGCAAGATAGGATGAAGAACTCACATATATTCATGAAAACATAATAGGTTCAGATCTGAAATCATGGCACTCGGGCCCTAGTGACAAGCATTAATCCTAGCAAAGTCATAGCAACATCAATCTCAGAACATGGTGGATACCAGGGATCAAACCCTAACAAAACTAACTCTATTACATGATAAATCTCATCCAACCCATCACCGTCCTGAAAGGCTACGATGGAATTACTCACGCATGGCGGTGAGCATCATGAAATTGGTGATGGAGGATGGTTGATGATGACGATGGTGACGGATTCCCCTCTCCGGAGCCCCAAACGGACTCCAGATCACCCTCCCGAGAGAGTTTAGGGATTGGCGGTGGCTCCATATCGTAAAACGCGATGAATCCTTCTTCTTAATTATTTTCTCCCCGAACACGAATATATGGAGTCAAGGTTGAGGTCGGTGGAGCTCTAGAGGGTCCACGAGGCAGGGGGCGCCCCAGGGGGCAGGCGCGCCCCCCACCCTCATGGCTAGGGTGTGAATCCCCTGGCCTTGATTCTTTGCCAGTATTTTTTATTATTTCCAAAAATAATCTCCGTGGAGTTTCAGGTCATTCCGAGAACTTTGGTTTCTACACATAAATAACACCATGGCAATTCTGCTGAAAACAATATCAGTCGGGTTAGTTCCATTCAAATCATGCAAGTTAGAGTCCAAAACAAGGGCAAACGTGTTTGGAAAAGTAGATACGATGGAGACGTATCAATTAACACCCAAAGAGTACTAAGGTGCGATCATGTTTTGCTTGTGAGAAAAGTTTAGTCAATGGGTTTGCCGCATTCAGATCCGTATGTATTTTGCAAATTTTTATGTCTACAATGCTCTGCATGGAGCTACTCTAGCTAATTGCTCCCGCTTTCAATACGTATCCAGATTGAGACTCAGAGTCATGTTTATCGGTGCAAAAGCTTGCATCGATGTAACTCTTTATCACCTCCATAACCGAGAAATATTTCCTTAGACCTCTTAGGTAACTAATGATAACTTTGACTGTTGTCCAGTGATCCACTCCTGGTTCACTATTGTGCCCCCTTGCCAAACTCATGGCAAGGTACACAATAGGTGTGGTACACAACATAGCATTCTTTATAGAACCTATGGCTGAGGCATAGGTTATGACTTTCATTCTCTTTCTATTTTTTTCGTGGTCGGGTTTTGAGTCTTACTCAAGTTCACTCCTTGAAACACAGGCAAGAACTCCTTCTTTGATTGTGCCATTTTGAACTACATCAAAATCTTGTCAAGGTATGTACTCATTGAAAAATCTTATCAAGCGTTTTGATCTATTTCTATATATCTTGAGCCCCAATATGTAAGCAGCTTCAGCAAGGTTTTTCATTGAAAAATTCTATATCATTTCCAATCAGTAATATGTCATCCAGATATAATATCAGAAATCCAACAGAGCTCCCACTCACTTTCTTGTAAATACAGGCTTCACCGTAAATCTGTAGAAAACCATATGCTTTGATCACCTCATCAAAGCTTATATTCCAACTCCGAGATGCTTGCACCAATCCACAGATGGATCGCTGGAGCATGCACACTTTGTTAGCACATTTAGGACCGACAAAACCTTCTAGTTTCATCATATACAACTCTTATTTAAGAAATCCATTAAGGAATGCAGTTTTGACATCCATTTGCCAGATTTCAAAATCATAAAATGTGGCAATTGCTAACATGATTTAGACAGACTTAAGCATCGCTACGGGCGAGAAAAGTCGCATCGTAGTCAACTCCTTGAACTTGTTGAAAACACTTTTGTGACAAGTTGAGCTTTGTAGATAGTGACATTACCATTAGCGTTAGTCTTCTTCCTGAAGATTCATTTATTCTCAATAGCTTGCCGATCATCAGGCAAGTCCACCAAAGCCCACACTTTGTTCTCATACGGATCCTATCTCAGATTTCATGGCCTCAAGTCATCTATCAGAATCTAGGCTGATCATAACTTCTTCATAGTTCGTTGGATCACCATGGTCTAGTAACATAAGTTCAAGAACAGGATTACCATACCACTCTGGTGAGGAACGTGCTCTGTTCGACCTAAGAGGTCCATTAGTAACTTGATCTGAAGTGTCGTGATTATCATCATTAGCTTCCTCTTGTAACGCCCCGAGACCGATGTGCCAGGTGTCCTCCAGTTATTCGCTGTTGTTGCCTTGTCATTGCTTGCGTGTCATGCATCTCATATCATGTCTTCATGTGCATCGCATTTGCATGCATGTTCGTCTCATGCATCCGAGCATTTTTCCCGTTGTCCGTTTTGCAATCCGGCGCTCCTATGTCACCCGGTGTCCCTTTCTACCTCTTTTTGTGTGCGGGTGTTAAACGTTTTTGGATTGGACCGAGACTTTTCATGCGGCCTTGGTTTACTACCGGCAGACCGCTTGTCAAGTTTCGTGCCATTTGGACTTCGTTTGATACTCCAATGGTTAACTGAGGGACCGAAAGGGCCTTGTGTGTGTTGCAGCCCAACACCCCTCCAAAGTGGCCCAAAACCCACTAAAACCCCTTCTATCATCTAGAGCGTTCGATCACGATCGCGTGGCCAAAAACCGCACCTCATTTGGACTCTGCTAGCTCCCTCTACCTACATATATGTGATCCCTTCCAAAAATTCGCGGTTGAAACCCTAGTCTTCTTCCTCCTCCGCGTGCCAGACATGTCCACTCCGCCGCCGGACATGTCCGCCGGCCACCTCACCCTGGCCAATCAAATCGTGCCACATCAGTCCCGCCACGGTAGCCCACCAATCCATGTGCGACACCTCACCCCGCGCCACCTTTCTTTCTCTCCTTCCCACCGCGCCGGCCCGCGGAGCCCATTCGGGGCCCGCGCGGGCCCATCTCAGCGCCGCCGCTCGCGCTCGGGAGCTCCTTCCGCCTGACACACGCTTCCCGCCGGCCGCCATACGTCTCGCCGCCGCCGCCTCGGTCGCCGGCGCGCTCCGCCGCCTTTCGCCTCCCGCCGACCGTCGTCAGCGCCGCCTCGCCGCTTCCTCGCTGGCGCCGCGCCGCCCGTCTCCGCCGCTTCGAGCTGCTCCGCCGCCGGACCTCAGCTGCGCCGCCGCCTTGGGTCGTCGCATCCGCCGCCCGGGGCAACTCTGGCGAGCCCCGCGCCTCCTTCTTCGTCTCTAGCGTCATTCCGGCCAACTCCGGCGAGTTCTCGTCGGGGTGGACGAGATCCACCGGGTGCCCGATCCAAACACTCCGTCCCGCGACCCGGATCCCTCCGTCCCGCTCCGTCTCGTCCCGGGTTGACTTTTTCCGCGAGGTGATATGGCTAAGTCCCCCAGATTTCAGTATTTTGTGAGCATATTCATCGCATCATAACTCTCTCATCGTAGCTCCGATTCGTGCGTGTAGCATATCAAAATGTTCGTCTCGACGAGTACATCATTTCATCTGATTGCATCATTTTCATTTGAGCTCATCTTGATGCCCGAAATGCTGTTGTAAGAGGGCTATGTGAGGAATATGTCAGATCTGTTTCAGCAAATAGCCTTTTGTCATTTTAGCCATGATTAATGTGTGTCATGACCCTGAGATCTACATGTGTTTTATTATATTCCATGCCATCTTTATAGAGGTGCTTGCCTTGTATTTTTGTGATGTTTGTGGTGACTAGCACAAGCTTGCAAAGTAGCGTAATCGGTAATGCTGATTTCGGGGACTTAGAATTTCACTAAGTCCTTATCCTGATTTTGTTGTTATGCCATATGTTCATGTTGTTTCCTAGTGATCCATGCCTCTTTTGAGGATGATCAGTAAGGATGTTTTGTTAACATTGTGGTGCTCTATACATCCATGTATTTTTTTGCATTTATAGAGCACTCTAGCTTGAGTCAATCGAGTTATACTTTTGCTATAAAATGATACTGGCAGATTGTTGACATGTTTAGCGATTTTGCCGAGGATGTTGCTATTGATCCGTGCAAGCTATGATGTTGTTCTTGCCATGTCTAGCTTCTATGCCATGTATTCTTGATGGATGTATTCTTAGTTTGTCATACCATGCTCTGTAGTGAGTGCATTGAGCTCGTAAACATGCCTACTCGTTAACTATTTTGCATGCTTTAGTTTTTCTCTAAGTCTGAATCTGTTTATGTTTTTGCCATATTCACATGCTTGCAATTGTATTTTCTGATCCCTTTTGGCTCAAGGTCACTAAGGGAATTTTGTTAAGTGCTTTGAGTAGATTCATGCCATGCCTTTCTTTGCCATGATATGTTCCTGTAGCATGTAGTTTTCGTGCTCTAAAGATTGCTTCCTGATGATAAATTCCTGATATGCTGTTAATTTCACTAAGTCTGAAACCTGTTATCATTTCCACTTTTGCCATGCTTGTCTGAACCTGTTATTGAGTGATTTAGCCATAGCTCAGTGTTCATCTTTTGTCAAGCATCATGAGTGGATCCCTGCCATGTATTTTGTTGCCATGCTGGAGTGCAGTAGCTTATTTATCTTTGTGCATTTAGATGGTCACTTGCTGATTATCGCAGACCGGTGCCATATTGGTTTTGCTTGCCATTTCCAAACCGTGCATCCGATTCCGGTGATCTTTATATCGATTTCGACCGAAATCACCTCACCTTTCCAGTGGCACTCTTGGAATTCCAAGTTGAGGCCAGGTTCAATCATTCCTTTGCAAATCATGCATATGCATTACATACCGCATCCCGCATATCATACCATGTTTGTGTGTTGGTTGTTTACTATGTTGTTTGCTTCTTTCTGGTGTTGCTTCTTCGGGTTGGTTCCGTTAAGGCCGCGTTTGTGAGGAACCGTTCGACTACGTCCGTTTGTCTTCTTCATGGACTCGTTCTTCTTCCTTGCAGGATTTCAGGAAAAATGACCATACTCTCGAAATCACTTCTATCTTTGCTTGCTAGTTGCTCGCTCTTTTGCTATGCCTATTCTGCGATACCTACCACTTGCTTATCATGCCTCCCATATTGTTAAGCCAAGCCTCTAACCCACCTTGTCCTAGCAAACCGTTGTTTGGCTATGTTACCGCTTTGCTCAGCCCCTCTTATAGCATTGTTAGTTGCAGGTGAAGATTGAAGTTTGTTCCTTGTTGGAACATGGAGATGTTGTTCCTTGTTGGAACATGTTTACTTGTTGGGATATCACAATATCTCTTATTTTAATTAATTCATCTATATACTTGGTAAAGGGTGGAAGGCTCGGCCTTATGCCTGGTGCTTTGTTCCACTCTTGCCGCCCTAGTTTTCCGTCATATCGGTGTT
The DNA here is from genome assembly GCF_003073215.2 of Triticum urartu. Lineage (NCBI taxonomy): Eukaryota > Viridiplantae > Streptophyta > Magnoliopsida > Poales > Poaceae > Triticum > Triticum urartu. The sequence goes on from NC_053027.1 coordinate 317,538,224, forward strand.
ATGTTCCCGGATTTTGTGTTCCTTACGCGGTTGGGTTATAATGGGAACCCCTTGACAGTTCGCCTTGAATAAAACTCCTCCAGCAAGGCCCAACATTGGTTTTACCATTTGCCACCTAGCTTTATTCTTTCCCTTGAGTCGGCCGGTTCAAGGGTCATCTTATTTAACCCCCCCGGACCAGTGCTTCTCTAAGTGCTGGTCCAACTGAGCGATGTCCGAGGCTACCAGGGGCAACTCTGGGCTGGCTTACCCGACGTCTTGCTCATCCGATGTGCCCTGAGAACGAGATATGTGCAGATCCTATCAGGATTTGTCGGCACATCTGGGTGGCTTTGTTGGTCTTGTTTTACCATTGTCGAAATGTCTTGTAACCGGGATTCCGAGCCTAATCGGGTCTTCACGCTAGAAGGAATATCCTTCATTGACCGTGAGAGCTTGTGATGGGCTAAGTTGGGACACCCCTGCAGGGATTTGAACTTTCGAAAGCTGTGCCCGCGGTTATGGGCAGATGGGAATTTGTTAATGTCCGGTTGTAGAAAACCTGAAGTTGATCTTAATTAAAATGAATGAACTGTGTGTGTAACCGTGATGGTCTCTTCTCGGCGGAGTCCGGGAAGTGAACACGGTGTTGGAGTAATGCTTGTCATAGGTTGTTCTAGGATCACTTCTTGATCATATTTGTTCGACCGTGCTTTTGCCTTCTCTTCTTGCTCTCATTTGCGTATGTTAGCCACCATATATGCTAGTCGCTTGCTGCAGCTCCACATCATACCTTGCCTTACCGAAAAGCTTAAATCGTCTTGTTCGCGAGGGTGTGAGATTGCTGAGTCCCCATGACTCACAGATACTTCCAAAACCAGTTTGCAGGTGCCGATGTTACCGAGCAGGTGACGCAACCAAGCTCAAGGAGGAGCTCGATGAGGATCTTGTCCTTTGTGTTGTTTCGTCCTAGTTGTTCAGTAGTGGAGCCCAGTTGGGTCGATCGGGGATCTGTGTAGCATTTGGGGTTGTCTTCTTTCATTTTTGTTTTGTAGTCGGACCCTGATTGTATTTGGATGATTGTAATGTTATTCATGTATTTGTGTGACATGGCAAGTGTAAGCCAACTATGTATCCTTTTCCCCTTTTATTTATTTACATGGGTTGTTGTGAAGATTACCTTACTTGTGACATTGCTTTCAATGCGGTTATGCCTCTAAGTCGTGCTTCGACACGTAGGAGATATAGCCGCATCGAGGGCGTGACAAGTTGGTATCAGAGCCTTCCCCGACCTTACGAGCCCCCTGCTTGATCGAATCGTTGGCGTTGTTGAGTATAGAAAAATGTTTTGAGTCATTTAGGAATTATATATCAGAGAGTTTAGGAATTCTTTTTACTCCCCAGTCCCTTCGTCGCTCTGGTGAGGCATCCTGACGTAGAGTTTTCACTCTTCTCTTCTCAAATTTCACTAAATTTTTTTAGGATCACACGGGTATCTTGTAATCGCTCCGATGGTGTTGTGACGAGAACAGTGTTCTTGGTGCCTCCTGACATTTAGGGGTTGTGGTAGTGTCCCGGGGAGTTGAGCCCCGAGGTGTTGTCGTCACAATTTTATCGTTGCAGTTCTGGAATACCTGAGTTTAATTTCGCCGACATCGAAAATCTCTTTTATGCAGTTGTTTGTGAGATAACCACGACGCCACCCAGTACTGGGCGGGAGTTCGGGAGTATTTCCATAACTCGTATAACAGATGCTTTTCGAAGGTTGAGGTAAACGATTTCCAAAGGTTTCTTCGTTATGTGTTGAAGGATGGATACAGCTGGATGTAGGATTTGCTAGTTTTGGGTGAGATATTATGCTTCCCCTGTATTCCCAACACCTGATTGCATAACCGGAAAGGTTCGAGAGTTTCATAGGTGGGAATTCAAGTAGCTCTTAGGATATCTTTCCGACAGATGTATGATATGAAATTGGGGTTCGACGTCTAGTGGTCCACCTATCCACGGTTGGTTTTATAGTGGTCTCGTTGTGTCTTAAAGAGTCCTTGGCTATGCCGACTCGGGGACGCTTCGTATGTCATGTGCACTGCCTTGTACATGATGGTGATGTACAATCGAGCCCGTGTAGGCCCCACCACGAAAACTTTGGATGAAATCTCTAGCATACGTTTGTTCCGGCTTATTCTGCAAGCCAATCCTTGGTTTTGTTTTGAGTTGTGGTATTCGAGTTACTTCAATGTCAAGTGTTGATTCCATACCTTTCCTAAGTGGTGTTCTCATATTTCTATGTGGATACTAATCCTTCTCGATCATTGAGTTTGTCACGTCAATCCTTTTCAACCGGCGTTTCTCTCTTCAAGTGGATCCGTTCATTTTCAACATCCGCAAGATTCAATCTCAGTTTCTCTATGGTGTTCGTTTCATCCATCCCAAGTTGCCTTTGTTTTCCCACCCTCCCACCCTTGTTTCTTCAAGGACTCAGATTTCTTAATCAAGTATCCTTTTATTCATGTGAAGTCTCTCCATTCTTTTCCTTCATGTTCTTACCCGGTGATTCTCATGAAGATTCTAATGGAGCTTCAAGTTCGTCACTCTTCACTCGTTTTCTTCTCCGGTGGATACAATTCAAGCTTTGTTGATCATATTCTTTTCCTCGTTTCTAATGTTTTCTCATGCCGGTGCACCTCTTAGTTATCCATATCTCGCTATTCAATCATTCCAGAGTACTCAAGATATCTCGAAGATTCATGTTTCCACTCTGTTTTCATTCAAGCTCTTTCGAGGATGATATCTCATTCAAGCCATTTAATTCAACCGATGCTTTCTCTCTTTTAAATCGTTCAACAGTGTTTCTTTTGAGTGGGCTCTAACCCACAGGTCTTTTTCCAGGATCTTACCTGACTCTTCTTTTCCCGGAGCTATCCTCAAATTTATTTTAGAAGTTTGATGTAAGAATGATTTATCATCAGTCAAATGCCTTCTCCTAGATCTTTCACAATTCTTTTCATCGTTGGCTCAACCTCTCCTCTTTTAATCATTACGGAGTGTCTCAATAATTCATGGTGGTGTTTCTCATCGTCATTCTCTGTATTTGAAGACCAAAGAAGATTTTTCTCTCAATCTTGCTCCATTCTCTTCAAGATTCATGATTCTAGCTTTTTGCCATCCTCTCATAATTCTCTTCAGTTGTGAGATTTCTTTTCACCTATCCGGAGCAATTCAGGAGTCTTTTCAGTTTGTTCATCCAGAGTCCATCATCTCAGATTTATCCATTCCAGCTTTCATCTCTCATACGCTAAATCATACCGCTTCTTAAATCAAGGATTCTCTAATCAGCTCGTAATCTCTTCGTTCTCATGTATCTTAACTCTCTAATGTATGTTCGTTCATTTGCTAATTCTTACCGGTGATTCATCCCTTTACTTTGTTCATTTTCAATTCTTCCCGGTGTTTCGTTATCTTTTACTTCGTTCATTTCCAATCTTTACGGTGGTTCTTCCAAGATTCTTATTCTTTCATTTATCATATAAATGTATTCGTTGGTTTCAATCCTACTGGTGGTCCATTGAGTTTATGTTATATCTCTCTTAATCTTTTCTACGAGAATAAGTAATATGCCAAACCCATTGCTTGTCATCAATTTAATTGATGAAGGATAAGCATAATGTAATTCTTATTCTTGTTTCATCGAGTAAATTCAATTCCTTATTCCGGAGCCTCATCAAAACTCTCAGTTTCACTTGTTTAATCTTTCTTTCCTGGAGTTCCAAGTTCTCTCAATTATATCGTCGTGAAGATCCATCTAATCATCGCAAGGTTTCACCTTGTGTTTTTCAACTTCTCTTTCCGTTCGTTTGATCATCCTTTTGGTTACCGGAGTTCTTCATGGAGGTTCTACATGGTGATTCATCAAGGATTTAATTCCTTCTCGAAGTGTTCATCAAGATTCGTTTCTAAGGAGCTCAAGTTTTCTTCATCTTGCAATCCGGAGTGCAATTCTTTTACGCATATCTTTTGAGGTGGTGTTATGTCATTCTTGATAATTTCCCTTCGTGCTTCGTGTTTCACAAGTTATCAAGATGAGGTATTTTAAACCCATCAATCTCTTCATTCGAGTTATCTTGGTTTATATTTCACCTAAAACCTTCCCTAAGGATGTTGCTATCTATGGTGTTTATCAATGATCCAAGTTCTTCATTTATCCTCTTGGTGAGATAGCTTCTCGTCTACTTGTTTTTATCAATCCAATTATTTTTACCGTGAGTGGTAGGTTGTCACCTCATAATTTGAGATGTATTCCACAAGACCATATCAATCTTATTCTTTTTGTTGTTGGTTTTCCAACAACTCCGTTCTAGCATTTGTTGTAAGCGTGCTCTCGTTTTTCCCTTCGTTCATTCCTTTCTTACTTTTGTTCCGGAGGCATTGTGTTGCTGCTCTCTTTAAACCTTCTTCTTCTTCTTGTCAGGATCCTGTTCTTTTCATGCTTATCCTTTTAACCAGAGTGTTGTATCCCTTTGCTCCAGCTCTTTCATTTTATCAGGGCTTTCATATCTTTTCAACTGAAGTGCTACCCGAATCGGTTCTTCTTATTCCACTTTCTTAATGGAGTGCTTTCAACTTTGTTCTTCTCCGTTGCTTTCTTTCTTTCATTTTGCTCAACCTTTTCAAGGTTCTTTGGTCTCACTCACTTGTCAAATAAGAAACTTAGTTTTACCTCTACTCTTTCTCTTCCTTTTCCCTCCGGTGACATTCTAGATCTCGGGACGAGATCCTCTCGTAGTGGTGGAGTGTTGTAATGCCCCGAGACCGATGTGCCAGGTGTCCTCCAGTTATTCGCTATTGTTGCCTTGTCATTGCTTGCGTGTCATGCATCTCATATCATGTCTTCATCTACATCACATTTGCATACATGTTCGTCTCATGCATCCGAGCATTTTCCCCGTTGTCCGTTTTGCAATCTGGCACTCCTATGTCACCCGGTGTCCCTTTCTACCTCTTTTCATGTGCGGGTGTTAAACGTTTTCGGATTGGACCGAGACTTGTCATGTGGCCTAGGTTTACTACCGGTAGACCGCCTATCAAGTTTCGTGCGATTTGGACTTCGTTTGATACTCCAACGGTTAACCGAGACACCGAAAAGGCCTCGTGTGTGTTGCAGCCCAACACCCCTCCAAAGTGGCCCAAAACACACCTAAACCCCTTCTATCATCTAGAGCGTTCGATCACGATCGCGTGGCCAAAAACCGCACCTCATTTGGACTCTCCTAGCTCCCTCTAACTATATATATGTGATCCCTTCCAAAAATTCGCGGTTGAAACCCTAGTTTTCTTCCTCCTCCGCGCGCCGGACATGTCCGCCGGCCACCTCACCCCGGCCAACCACATCGTGCCACATCAGCCCCGCCGCCGTAGCCCACCAATCCGGGCGCGACACCTCACCCCGCGCCGCCTTTCTCTCTCTCCTCCCCACCGCGGCGGCCCGCGGAACCCATCCAGGCCCCGCGCGGGCCCATCTCAGCGCCGCCGCCGCCCCGGTCGCCGGCGCGCTCCGCCGCCTTTCGCCTCCCGCCGACCGTCGTCAGCGCCGCCTCGCCACTTCCTCGCCGGTACCGCGCCGCTCGTCTCCGCCGCTTCGAGCTGCTCCGCCGCCGGACCTAAGCTACGCCGCCGCCTTGGCTCGCCGAATCTGCCGCCCGGGGCAACTCCGGCGAGCCCCGCGCCTCCTTCTCCGTCTCCGGCGTCATTCCAGCCAACTCTGGCGAGTTCTTGTCGGGGTGGACGAGATCCACCGGGTGCCCGATCCAAACACTCCGTCCCACGAACCGGATCCCTCCGTCCCGCGCCGTCTCATCCCGGGTTGACTTTTTTCGCGGGGTGATATGGCTAAGTCCCCCAGATTTCAGTATTTTTTGAGCATATTCATCGCATCATAACTCTCTTATCGTAGCTTCGATTCGTGCGTGTAGCATATCAAAATGTTCACCTCGAAGAGTACATCATTTCATCTCATTGCATGATTTTCATTTGAGCTCATCTTGATGCCCGAAATGCTGTTGGAAGAGGGCTATGTGAGGAATATGTCAGATCTATTTCGACAAATAACCTTTTGTCATTTTTTCCATGATTAATGTGTGCATGCTATGACCCTGAGCTCTACATGTGTTTTGTTATATACCATGCCATCTTTACAGATATGCTTGCCTTGTATTTTTGTGATGTTTGTGGTGACTAGCACAAACTTGCAAAGTAGCATAATCGGTAATGCTGATTTCAGGGACTTAGAATTTCACTAAGTCCTTATCCTGATTTTGTTGTTATGCCATATGTTCTTGTTGTTTCCTAGGGATCCGTGCCTCTTTTGATGATGATCAGTAAGGATGTTTTGTTAACATTGTGGTGCTCTATCCATCCATGTCTTTGTTTGCATTTATGGAGCAATCTACCTTGAGTCAATCGAGCTCTACTTTTGCTATAAAATGATCCTGGCAGATTGTTGAAATGTTTAGTGATTTTGCCGAGGTGTTGCTATTGATCCGTGCAAGCTATGATGTTGTTCTTGCCATTTCTAGCTTCTATGCCATGTATTCTTGATGGGTGTATGCTTATTTTGTCATGCCATGCTCTGTAGTGAGTGCACCGAGCTCGTAAACATGCCTACTCGTTAACTGTTTTGCATGCTCCAGTTTTTCTCCAAGTCTGAATCTGTTTATGTTTTTGCTATATTCACATGCTTGCAATTGTATTTTCTGATCCCTTTTGGCTCAAGGTCACTAAGGGACTTTTGTTAAGTGCTTTGAGTAGATTCATACCATGCCTTTCTTTGCCATGATATTTTCCTATAGCATGTAGTTTCCGTGCTCTAAAAATTGCTTCCTGATGATAAATTCCTGATTTCCTGTTAATTTCACAAAGTCTGAAACCTGTTATCATTTGCACTTTTGCCATGCTTGTTTGAACCTGTTATTGAGTGATTTAGCCATAGCTCAGTGTTCATCTTTTTTCAAGCATCATGAGTGGATCCCTGCCATGTATGTTGTTGCCATGCTAGAGTGCAGCAGCTTATTTATGTTGATGCATTTAGATGGTCACTTGCTGATTATCGCAGACCGGTGCCATATTGGTTTTTCTTGCCATTTCCAAACCGTGCATCCGATTCTGATGATCTTTATATCGATTCCCACCGAAATCACCTCACCTTTCCAGTGGCACTCATGGATTTCCATGTTGTGGCCAGGTTCAATCATTCCTTTGCAAATCATGCACATCCATTACATACCGCATCCCGAATATCATACCATGTTCGTGTGTTGGTTGTTTACTATGTTGTTTGCTTCTTTCCGGCGTTGCTTCTTTGGGTTGGTTCCGTTAAGGCCGCGTTTGTGAGGAACCGTTCGACTATGTCCGTTTGTCTTCTTCACGGACTCGTTCTTCTTCCTTGCGAGATTTCAGGCAAGATGACCATACCCTCGAAATCACTTCTATCTTTGCTTGCTAGTTGCTCGCTCTTTTGCTATGCCGATGCCGCGATACCTACCACTTGCTTATCACACCTCCCATATTGTTAAGCCAAGCCTCTAACCCACCTTGTCCTAGCAAACCGTTGTTTGGCTATGTTATCGCTTTGCTCAGCCCCTCTTATAGCATTGTTAGTTGCAGGTGAAGATTGAAGTTTGTTCCTTGTTGGAACATGGAGATGTTGTTCCTTGTTGGAACATGTTTACTTGTTGGGATATCACAATATCTCTTATTTTAATTAATGCATCTATATTCTTGGTAAAGGGTGGAAGGCTCGGCCTTATGCCTGGTGTTTTGTTCCACTCTTGCCGCCCTAGTTTTCCATCATATCGGTGTTATGTTCCCGGATTTTGCGTTCCTTACGCGGTTGGGTTATAATGGGAACCCCTTGACAGTTCGCCTTGAATAAAACTCCTCTAGCAAGGCCCAACATTGGTTTTACCATTTGCCACCTAGCCTTTTTCTTTCCCTTGAGTCGGCCGGCTCAAGGGTCATCTTATTTAACCCCCCCGGACCAGTGCTTCTCTAAGTGCTGGTCCAACTGAGCGATGTCCGAGGCTACCAGGGGCAACTCTGGGCTGGCTTACCCGACGTCTTGCTCATCCGGTGTGCCCTGAGAACGAGATATGTGCAGATCCTATCGGGATTTGTCGGCACATCTGGGTGGCTTTGTTGGTATTGTTTTACCATTGTCGAAATGTCTTGTAACCGGGATTCCGAGCCTGATCGGGTCTTCATGCTAGAAGGAATATCCTTCGTTGACCGTGAGAGCTTGTGATGGGCTAAGTTGGGACACCCCTGCAGGGATTTGAACTTTCGAAAGTCGTGCCCGCTGTTATGGGTAGATGGGAATTTGTTAATGTCCGGTTGTAGGAAACCTGAAGTTGATCTTAATTAAAATGAATCAACCGCATGTGTAACCGTGATGGTCTCTTCTCGGCAGAGTCTGGGAAGTGAACACGGTGTTGGAGTAATGCTTGTTGTAGGTTGTTCTAGGATCACTTCTTGATCATAGTTGTTTGACCGTGCTTTTGCCTTCTCTTCTCGCTCTCATTTGCGTATGTTAGCCACCATATATGCTAGTCGCTTGCTGCAGCTCCACATCATACCTTGCCTTACCTAAAAGCTTAAATAGTCTTGATCGCGAGGGTGTGAGATTGCTGAGTCCCTGTGACTCACAGATACTTCCAAAACCAGTTTGTAGGTGCCGATGTTACCGAGCAGGTGACGCAACCAAGCTCAAGGAGGAGCTCAATGAGGATCTTGTCCTTTGTGTTGTTTCGTCCTAGTAGTTCAGTAGTGGATCCCAGTTGGGGTCGATCGGGGATCTGTGTAGCATTTGGGGTAGTCTTCTTTCATTTTGGTTCAGTAGTCGGACCCTGATTGTATTTGGATGATTGTAATGTTATTCATGTATTTGTGTGACGTGGCGAGTGTAAGCCAACTATGTATCCTTTTCCCCTTTTATTTATTTACATGGGTTGTTGTGAAGATTACCTTACTTGCGACATTGCTTTCAATGCGGTTATGCCTCTAAGTCGTGTTTCGACACGTAGGAGATATAGCCGCATCGAGGGCGTGACACCTCTCTAGTTGGCGTAGGCATCACGGGAACACATTTCTCCTATGTGCTACTTTTCAATTCGAGAGAAGGTATGATTACCTCATGAAGTTCTACCTTCCTCCCACTCACTTCTTTTGAGAGAAACTCCTTCTCTAGAAAGGTTCCATTCTTGGCAACAAAGATATTGCCTTCGGATCTGTGGTAGAAGGTGTACCCAATTATTTCCTTAGGGTATCGTAGGAGGACACACTTCTCCCATTTGGGTTTGAGATTATCAGACTGAAGCCTTTTAACATAAGTGTCGCAACCCTAAACTTTATGAAACGACAGCTTAGGTTTCTTGCCAAACCATAGTTCATACAGTGTCGTCTCAACGGATTTAGATGGTGCCCTATTTAACGTGAATGCAGCTGTCTCTAATGCATAACCCCAAAACGACAGTGGTAAATCGGTAAGAGACATCATAAATCGCACCATATCTAATAAAGTATGGTGACGACATTCAGACACACCATTACGCTGTGGTTTTCCAGGTGGTGTGAGTTGTGAAACTATTCCACATTGTTTTAAACGAAGGCCAAACTCGTAACTCAAATATTCGCCTCTGTGATCAAATCATAGAAACTTTATTTTCATGCTACAGTGATTCTCCACTTCACTGTAAAATTCTTTGAACTTTTGAAATGTTTCAGACTTGTGTTTCATTAAGTAGATATACCCATATCTACTCAAATCATCTGTGAAGATAAAAAAATAATGATACCCGCCACGTGCCTCAACACTCATTGGACTTCATACATCGATATGTATTATTTCCAATAAGTCATTGGCTTGCTCCATTGTTCTCTAGAACGTAGTTTTAGTCATCTTTCCCATAAGGCATGGTTCACAAGTATCAAATGATTCATAATTAAGTGATTCCAAAAGTCCATCTGCATGGAGTTTCTTCATGCACTTTACTCCAATATGACCTAAACAATAGTGCCACAAGTATGTTGCACTATCATTTTCAACTTTGCATCTTTTGGCATCAATATTATGAATATATGTATCACTAAGATCGAGATTCAATAAACCATTCACTTCAGGTGTATGACCATAGAAAGTTTTATTCATGTAAACATAACAAAAATGATGCTCTGACTCGTCAAGTTTAACCAGAGTATTCCGCATATGCAAAAATGTCTTGCACCAGTTGTATTTGAACGTAGAGTGTATGACACCTAATCATCACGTGGTGTCTCAACACGACGAACTATCGCAATGGTGCATACTCAGGGAGAACACTTATACATTGAAATTTAGTGAAGGGATCTTCTTATAATGCTACCGCTGTACTAAGCAAAATAAGATGCATAAAACATAAACATCATATGCAATCAAAATATGTGACATGATATGGCCAACATCATTTTGTGCTTTTGATCTCCATTGTCACCGGCTCAACACTTTAATCCCCATTGTTGCGTCATGGTCATCTTGACAACTATTGCTTCTACAACTATCGCTAATGCATAGTGATAAAGTAAAGCAATTACATGGCGCTTACAATAAAGGTACAACCATAAGGCTCCTGCTGGTTGCCGATAACTTTTACAAAACATGATCATCTCATACAACAATGTATATCACATCATGTCTTGACCATATCACATAACAACATGCCCTGCAAAAACAAGGTAGACGTCCTCTACTTTGTTTTTGCAAGTTTTATGTGGCTGCTACGGGCTTCTAGCAAGAACCATTCTTATCTACACTTCAAAACCACAATGGTGATTTATCAAGTTTGTTGTTTTAACCTTCACCAAGGACCAGCCGTAGTCAAATTTGATTCGACTAAAGTAGGAGAAATAGACACCTGCCAGCCACCATTATTCAAAACTAGTTGCATGTCTGTCGGTGGGACCGATCTCCTGAACGTGGTGATGTAAGGTTGGTCAAGGCCGCTTCATCCAACAATACTGCCGAATCAAAATAAGACATTGCTGGTAAGCAGAATTATGATCACCGCCGACAACTCTTTGTATTCTACTCGTGCATATCATCTACGCATAGAACCTTGCTCCGATGCCACTGTTGGGAAACGTAGCATGCAATTTCAAATATTTTCCTACACTCACGCAAGATCTATCTAGCAGATGAGTATCAACGAGAGGGGAAGAGCATTATCATACCCTTGAAGATCGCAAAGTGGAAGCGTTTATCAATGCGGTTGATGTAGTCGTACACCTTCATGATCTATCCTGATCAAGTACCAAAAGTATGGCACCTCCATGTTCAACACACGTTCAAATTGATGACGTCCTCGCCTTCTTGATCCAAGAAGAGGGGCGAAGTAGTAGATGAGTTCTCGTAGCACGACGGCTTGGTGATGGTGTTGGTGAAGAACAATCTGCGCAGGGCTTCAGCAAGGAGAACGATAACTATGACGGAGGATAAACTAGAGGGACGGGGTTGCACACGGCTTGGTGTTTCTTGATGTGTTCTAGGTGCTAGCCCTGCCCCTCTATTTATATGTTGAGCCCTGGGGTTGAAACTTGGAGTAAAAGCCTCCTCAAAGTCGGTTTTGCCCGCAGGGAAGAGTCCTTCTCGGACTTCCAGGACCAGACTCCATAGTCCTTGGCGTCTGGCCCAGACACCATGGGCCTCGGCGTCTGGCCTCCGCAAAACTCCTTTTGCACCAACCTAATGCCCCATGGGCTTCACCCCTTGGCCAAACTATATCATCCTATATACCAATCTTTACTTCAGACCATTCTGGAGCTCCTCGTCATGTCTCTGTTCTCATCCGGGACTCCGAACAACATTCGGTCACCAACATACATTACTCATATAGTACTATATCGTCAATGAACGTTAAGTGTGCGAACCCTACGGGCTCGAGAACAATGTAGACATGACCGAGACACCTCTCCAGTCAATAACCAATAGGATCCGGGATGCCCATATTGGCCCCTACATATTCCACGAAGATCTTTATCGGCCGAAACTTATGAAAACATATGTAATTCCCTTTATTCATCGGTATGTTACTTACCCGAGATTCGATCGTTGGTATCTTCATACCTAGTTCAATCTCGTTACATCCAAGTCTCTTTACTCGTTCTGTAATACATCACCTTGTGACTAACTCTTTAGTCGTTTGCTTGCTAGCTTATGATGTGTATTACCGAGAGGGCCCAGAGATAGCTCTCCGATACACTGAGTGACAAATCCTAATCTCGATTCATGCAAACCCAATAAAACACCTTCAAAGATACCAATAGAGCATATTTATAATCACCCAGTTACGTTGTAACATTTGATAGCACACAAGGTATTCCTCCGGTATTCAGGAGTTGCATGATCTCATAGTCGAAGGAATATGTATTTGACATTAAGAAAGCAATAGCAGTAAAACTGAACAATCATAATGCTAAGATAATGAATGGGTCTTGTCCATCACATCATTCTCCTAATGATGTGATCCCGTTATCAAATGAAAACTCATGTCTATGGTTAGGAAACCTTAACCATCTTTGATCAACGAGCTAGTCAAGTAGAGGCTCATTAGGGACACATTGTTTGTCTATGTATTCACACATGTATTTAGGTTTCCGACTGTCAGCGTCCTAGGAACGGGGGTCCCCAGACTTTCCTGCATGCGGTCCACGACGTGGCTCCTCTAACGGCCTGGTACGACCCATCTTCACCAGCGAACACTCAAGACCCTCGCGAGGGGCCAAGCCTCACGAGGCAGATGACACAAGACCTCCACAGGGTTAGCCTCCCTAGGCTGGCCCGCGAGGAGCGGAGAGACGAACATGAGGGGCGCCACGTGAGGTTTCCGCGACATGAGCCATGACGACCAAAGCCAGGCGGGCGCCAGCGGGCGCAGAGCACCAGTTGCCTCTTTGGTGCTAAAGGAATAGGCACATGCGAAGAGTCCCGAGGCATCAGGCAAAGGTTTCCATATCGGTGCAACAAGACCAGGACGAGCAGGACGGAGGTCATCGCGGAGCCCACAACGGCGTCACCACCAGAGCCTTTGGCAGGCGAAGACCACCTTTTGTCAGGATAGCTTGTACTAGTTTCCCCCTTCAAATTGGTCGTTGTGGGATCCCTTCCTGCCTGATATTTGGGAAGAGGACCAGGGCCTCTATAAATAGGACTAGCCACCACCATAGGCAGGCATGGATCATCCAGGTCATCTTCAACCACACATGCTCACCGAGCTCAAGAACACCTCTCCTCAGGAGGTTGTTCTTCCCTTGTACGTGTTCATCCTCAGCCTACAAGGCAATCCACCACACCACACTGGAGTAGGATATTACACCACATCGGTGGCCCGAACTAGTATAAACCCTGTGTCCTTTGTTCTTTGAGTTGGATGTGCTGAGCCTTGGGATCGTGGGGGGTGGGTGAGCTAGGGAAGGCAGAGATCTTCATGTGCACCCCAGTGTTCGGACCTCAAGGGTTTTGCCGGAACCTGAACTCCCCCATTTGGTGCGCCAGGTAGGGGTGCGCTGAAGCTTTCCTTTCATCGACCCATGCTCCACCACCTCCGCGCCTGTCTCCATGGCCGGTGTTGCTTCTCCGGCTGGGATGACAGACGACCACGACGGCGCTAGGGGGCTCAGAGCCTTTGCCCCCGCCTTGCGACGGGTGCAATGGCCGCCCAAGTTCATGCTAGAGATGCCGCTGTGTTACGACGGCGCGGCGGGCACAACGAAATTCCTGCTGGCATATGAAGAGGTCGTCCTGAAGGCTGGGGGCGACGACAAGGTCATGGCCAACTTGCTTCCCATGGCCCTAGCTAGTGCACCACGTGCCTGGCTGCTCACCCTCCTAGGATCCTAAGTGGCATCGTGGGAGGAGCTGCGCGGCCTCTTCGTCGCGCGCTTCGCGGCACCGGTGCCCCTCGCCGTCGCAGCCCTCCTCGGCGGCTAGCAGGCACCGCCCTCGGACCGTCACACCAAGTAGATCATCCGCCAGATCGGCACCGCTTCCGTGCAGCAAGGAGCTCCCTCGGGTTGAGCGGCGCCAAAGTTGACCTCACCTTCGACTCGGCAGATCACCCCGTCACCACCGTCGGCTCGGGCGTGCTCCGAATGCTTTGCATGCCCACCATCTGCAACGTAGCTGTCACCAAGACCCTCATCGATGGTGGCGCCGGTATCCACGTGCTCTCCATGGAGGCTTTTAGCCTTCTTCACGTACCACGCGAATGACTCCGCCCCAACAAGCCCTTCTTCGGGGTCGGCTGCAGCTCCGCCAGCCCCCTGGGGCAGATCTGCCTTCCTGTGACCTTCGGCACTCGCGACAACTACCACACCGAGTTGATCGACTTCGACATCGCCCGCATTGGCCTCCCATACAATGCCATCGTTGGTACCCGGCTCTGGCTCAGTTTGTGGTGGCGACCCATCCGGCCAACAACCTCATGAAGATGCCCGGGAGCAAGGACGTCCTCACCGTAGTTGGAGACACCAAGGAGGCTCTGGCGGTGCTCAAGCTTGCCCTCAAAACTGCCCAGATGGCGCGACCGGCCGACGAGGCCACCCCTAGAGCCAAGGAGGCCGTGCCGGCAAAGAAGAAGCAGTTGTTCACTCAAGATCGGGCTGAAACTAAGCAGGTACCGGTCGAGGAAGATGGGTCCTCAGGAGCCACCTTCACCATAGGCACCAAACTCGACCTAGACCAGGAGGAGGCGTTGGTGAGGTTCCTGCGCGCGAACAAGGATGTATTCGCCTGGGAACCCAAGTAGCTGGTAGGGGTCCCGAGGGGGGTGATCGAGCATAAATTGAGGGTGTGCCCCAATGTGCGCCCTGTGAAGTAGATGGCGCGGCGATAGTCCACGAAGAAGAAGTCCTTCATCGTCCATGAAACCCGCAAGCTGGAGGCAGCATGTGTCATTCGCGAGGTTCGGTACCCTTAGTGGCTGGTGAACCCCGTCATCATACTGAAGAAAGGTGGGAAGGAGTGCATGTGTGTCGACTTCACCAACCTCAACGAGGCTTGTCCCCAAGACCCGTTCCCGCTTCCATGCATCGACCAGGTTGTCGACTACACCGCTGAGTGCGACCTGCTGTGCTTCCTGGAAGTATTCTCAGGCTATCACCAGATCAAGATGGCAATAGACGATGTGGAGAAGACGGCCTTCCTGACCCCTTGTGCAATGTACTGCTACACTTGCATGCCGTCCGGGCTATGCAACGCAGGAGCGACCTTCCAATGGTTGATGCACATTGCCCTGGGTCAGCAGCTCGGGAGGAACGCTGAAGCCTATGTCGACGACATCGTGGTAAAATCTCGGGAGGCTAGAACTTTGATTCAGGGCCTGGAGGAGACCTTCGCGAGCCTGCGCCAAGTGGACTTGCGGCTCAACCCAGAGAAGTGCATGTTCGGTGTCCCCTCCGGCAAGCTGCTAGTCCTCCTTGTATCCCATAGGGGGATCGAGGCTAACCCGGAGAAGGTCAAGGTGATAGAAGACATGAGCCCACCACAAACTCTCAAGGAGATGCAGAAGCTTGCGGGCTACGTGACCTTGCTGGGGCGCTTCATCTCCAAGCTGGGAGAGCGCGCCCAGCCATTCTTCAAGCTGATGAAGAAGAAGGGCACATTCGAGTGGACCCCCGAGGTCGACCAAGTGTTTCAAGACCTCAAGAGATAGTTCACCAGCCCTCCGGTGATGGTGGCGCCTCGCCCTCTCGAGCCCCTGGAGCTTTACCTTGCCTCCACTCCCTACTCCGCTAGCGCAGCTCTAGTGGCGTTTTGGGAAGAGCGCCCGGCCAAGGGTCCGTCGAGCCGTGCCGCACCTCCAGCCGGGGCGACAGGGGACATAGAGGGCACCGCAAAGGCTGCAGCAACACCAACGAGTGATTAGACCCAGCAAGGCAGCATTCACAGGCCTGCAGATGCTCTAGTGGGCGACCAGGCTCCTGGTGTGCCGTCACCTCAAGAGATGCCCCAACCTCCGGCAGACGCAGGCTCCGTCGACGCTCCCGCCCTCGTCGAGCACCCAGTGTACTTCGTCAGCACCGTGCTGTGGGACGCAAGGGCACGGTAACCCATGCCTCAAAAAGCTCTTGCTCGCGCTATTGGTGGCCTCGCGTAAGCTGTGTCACTACTTCTGTCGTGGTTTTGTCACGGCAGATGTCCTCATGAAAGGACTTAGTCGTGGAGCCATCGCGACGGGTTAGCTTGAAGGGGTTAAAGCGGACACAGGGACGCAAGAGAGTTTATACTAGTTCGGCCCCTTCGATGAAGGTAAAAGCCTACGTCTAGTTGTGATGGAATTGATGGGGTTTCGATGACTAGGGAGCAAACAAGCTTCGCCTATGTCTCGAGTTGTTGTCTATCTTCTGAACCGCCGCCAGGTCGTCCCCTTATATACACGGGTGACGCCCGTCAGTTCACAGATTCCCAATACCGGCTCATAGGTGTGTCCGGTTTGGTCTCTACTTATTCCTAACTTACAATACAAGTTACATACCAACGCCGGTTTACGGCTACAGGCCTTGAACCAACTATGGGCCTTGAGCCCTCATCTGCCTTCTTGGGTTTCAACATAGTTAACTACTGAAGAAGTTAACACGGCCCAGATAGGCCGGTTTACGCCCAGTAGTGATATCCTCAACATTAGGCCCCAGATTGATTTGAACAAGTTCATGTCAATCCTTAGCAAAAATCTTCATCTTCAACACCTTCTTGTAGTTTGTTGAATCGCCGTGATGTCATCTTCTCTGGTCATTGTAAACTGGCGTGACGTCACCTGTTATAAGGAAACTTATCCATGATACCTTTTTTGTTTAATAGGTCTACGACAATCGAGGCGACAGCTCCGTTTCCAGACCCACGGTTCCTTGATTTTCGCGCCTGACACATGCCCCTTGCCTTATAAATAAGACCGAAGGGTCATTTCTTTTTCCCCTTCGTTCCCTTCTGCTTCGTCTTCCCCGCGTCATCCAGCTTCGGAGCTCCGCCGCCGTCCACGACTTCTGCTACAACCTTGGCCGCTGCATCACCCTGATTGTACCAGAGCATCGCGGCAACCTTCTGTTTCTTCCTCGTCTCCGGTGAGTTCTTCACCTTTTCCTCCGTAGATCGGTGCTAGGGTTTCCAAGTTCTTCAGTGTTCATCGTCTGCTTCGTACGCATATGATAGATTCTAGATGAACCTGTGAACCTTTGCTCTGTGTAGCGGTAGTTCTTAGCATCCGCATTTACTTATATGCCTCAAGACCATAGATCTACCTGTATCTCTGCCCATCGATTCGGTACTGTTCTTTTTTGAACCTTGAATATTTTCCTTCTTTTCTGAACTTGCTTCAGATCCGTCGCCGTAGAGAAATCTTGTGAAATCTGTTTCTGTACACTTATCTATCCGCAATCTCAATTGTTTCAATGCTTAGATCCGGCGGTTTAACTTTGTAGAAAAACTGCCAAACCGGTACATACCATTAGTCCCCTTGTTGAACCGCCTGATGCTGTTGCTTCATAAAACTCCGGTTTAGATAGAGCTGTCTCCAGTTTAACATTGTACATACCAGTGCACTTTAATAAATGCATTCTTGAACCGGAATTACCTATCTTGTAGATTTCATCATGGCTAAGCAAGTATATGAGTGCAACTGGGTTCCTTCTCACGTCACAGAGACTCAACTGAATAATTTAGTCCTGATCGGCGCTTTAGGCAGCAAAAACACTACCCATTGGAGAGCTCCTGGCAAAGAATGCCCTCCCACACCTCAAGAAGGAGAGGTCATCATTTTCGTAGATCACTTAGCCCGGGGCTTTAAGCCGCCCGATTCT
Organism: Triticum urartu; assembly: GCF_003073215.2. Lineage (NCBI taxonomy): Eukaryota > Viridiplantae > Streptophyta > Magnoliopsida > Poales > Poaceae > Triticum > Triticum urartu. Next base: position 317,556,077 of record NC_053027.1, read on the forward strand.
AAATTTTACCGGGACGTTTTAGCCGATTTTCAACTCCACCCACAAGACACTGGTCCCAACTCTGTTACAAACACGTGTCACTTCCAAGTGCTCTGTGAGGTGTTCTTTCAAGAGGAGCCCACAGTAGAGTTGTTCAGAGACTGTTTCTATCTAAACCGCCGTACTGAGTTTTCTGACGGTTCCAATATGGAATTGGCGGTGTGGCGATTCAGAAAAGAAAAGAGGTCACATACCCTCACGCCAAGCTGCACAGCCACCCCAAAGAGTGGAATCAAACATGGTTCTATTGCGAAGACACCTCCCCTGCTGGTGAAAATCCTTTGCCTGGTTTTCGTCCGGAGCGGCTTAGCAATACACACCCCTTTCCGCAAAGGTTGACTGCCAAGGAGAGAAGCAAATACGCTCCTCAACTGTCCAAGCTCAGAGCCTTCATGGCCAATGGTTTAACTGGAGTTGATCTCGCTCGCTGTTGGATATCGTGGAGCATACTGCCCCTTAGTCAGCGCTCCGGTTTGATGTGCGAGTATACTGGCAGTGTTGACGACCCACTGCGACATGCTAACATCCAGCTTACCGATGACAAAATCACAGAGGCTGTGAATAAAATGCTGAATGAACCGGAACACGTCTGTACTCGAACCGGCCTGCTTTCCTTCTGTGCCACCAACAAACCGCTAGTTGTAAGAGTTTGATTGTTCTTTTTTCTGAACCTGTTATTGATATATCTGGTCATTGTTTAATATCAATGCCTGTTTAAACAGGGCAATGATCCGTTTTGGAGCAAGAAACTGCCGCAGGAGAAACCAGACAAACCGGAAAGATCAATCCGGCAAAAGACTAAAGCTGTGAAGAAGACTACCCACAGGAAAAGAACCACTGCATCCTCTGATCCGGCCGCTGATGACGATGTGGGTAACCCAAACCTTGAGGTAGAACTTGATTCACTTGGCTTATTTTTCACGCGCCTTATTGATGACGAAATTTGTCAGGATGATGCCGAAGCCAGTCATGCTGATGTTGCAGAGGTAATTATTCTTTCCTCTGATTCAGATCCTTTGCCTTCACTAAAAATCCGATAGGCAAACCGGAAGGTTAAATTTTCTCATCCTCTTGCTTACTTGGATCCCAAATTTCTTATGAAGACCCAACAGCACAAAGCTCGCCGCACAACCCGGCATAGTGGCCAGGTAGTTACCTCTGCCGGTTTACCGAATAGTCCGGTTCGGAAATGCCATTCAGAGGTCTCTAATTTTCTTGTTAGTGCTTGTCCTAAAATGGGCTGTTTTCGTCAACCTCTTAATCCGTCTGACTCCGATTATCAGGTCACTTCCCATTCATCATCTGGCGAGTCATCAGGTACCCAGCTGCTGCTGCTCAAAACGGTGCTTGGGTAAGCCATACTTATCATAATGCTTCTGGTGTATTACTTTGTAGCATATACTGTACTGACCTTTGTTACTCCTTTCAGGGCCAAGCCTAAGCCAAGCAAGAAGGCTCGCCTAGATAAAGCGGCTGAAGAAGATGCTATTGCTGAACCGGACAGAGTACTCAACCCTGAAGCGACCATCCGTGAGGATGTGCCAAACGACCCACCACCACAAGATGATGATTTTATTACTGAAGAGAGACATGTTGATACCTCCGGTCCTGTTGACCAGCCCAGAAGCCCCATCCAGATTGAGAAATCCACTAGTCCATCCAAGTCTACCGATAAACTGACGGCCCCAATGCAAACCGGCGACGCCAAGGATGATGAAGTTGTTATTACTGGCATTGGCCATACAGAGCCAAGCAATCCTGTCGCTTTGTCTAAACATACTGCCAAGGAAGAATTTGCTGCCTTTGGCAAGGGCAAGTGGAATGTTGATCTGGCGACTTACGCTGCTCTGAACGCCTAACACATCCATTCCGGCTATCTGAACCGGCTGTATACCAGTCGTGACTATGAAGCCGGTCTGGTTAACATGATGAAAGATAAATATGAGGTAACTTCCATATGCTCTTTCCTGCTTGTATGCTTCAATTCTTGCTGACTCGCCTAGCCCCCAAGGACCAGTTTGTAATCTTCTTTCAAACTAGGACTTACTAATATAAATCTTAAAGCCTCGAAATTCGCTGATGTAGCCCCCAAGGGCCGGTTCAACTTATTTTAGTTAAACCGGGACTTAAGTAATTAATATCGCCGCATCAGAACTTATTTGAACAAATAGCCATTAGCCCCCAAGTGCCAAGTTGAATACTTGTATTGAGCATGGAACTTTATAATCAAGTGAAATATGAAGATCAAACAGGCATTAGCCCCCAAGTGCCAAGTGCATAACTTGTTATGTGGTTGGTGTTTCAATTCTTGCACTGCTTGTTGAATCATATAACTGTCTGTATGCAGGCTGAGCTGAAGACAAAAGAGACCCAAATCGCCGATCTCGAAGAAAATCTGAAGTCCCAACAGACTGAAACCTCAAAAGCAAAAGAGGAGTTGACCAGCGCCTTAAGCGTCATGGAACAGCTTAAGAAGGATTTCAAGAAGGAGCGGGCGGATTGGGCTACTGAAAAATCCGCTTTAACCAAACGAGCAGAAGACGCTGAGGCTGCACTAAAACCGGTGGTGGATGAACTGACCAGCATAATGCGGCACGTGCATGCCATGACCGCTGCTATCTTTGGTAAGCCGATTTGATTTCTGAATTGATTCTGCTATCTTACAGAGCTGCCGTTTTGTTAATCCTTTGTGATATTTCAGGGACACGCATTGGTCATTTGGGGTCAGATGTGCGGAAGAAATTGAAAGCCGCCTATACGTTGATCGAACAACTGTACACTGGTGCACAGCGGATCATCTGTACTGCATCCCACAACAAGCTGGCGCCACTTTGATTTAGGACACTCTGCAGAAACTGTCGGTGCTTCCTGCCCGGGTTGAAGAGCTGAAGAAATCTGCTGCTCGAACCGGTGTGATCAATGCCTTAATCCGGGCAAAAGCTTGGGTGCCGGATTTTGATCCTATTGAAGAGGCTCATGGCTATCCCAGCTTGAAGGAAGACGGGTCAAAGTTTAGTGAAGCGGATCTGCGAGCAATAAACCAGGAGGTGCATCCGCTAGCTTTTCAATTGGCTGAAGAAGTAGACTTGTCTCATTATCAAGCCCAATATGACAATCAAAACACGCGAGTAGCTGCACCAATTCATGAAGCGGAAAAACTTATCCCTCCAATCCGTAAGCATACTTATGCTCCTGATATTGAACCGTCGTTGCTGATCCATGATGAAGCTGTCTTTCGAGAATTAATGGGAATCGACTGGACAACTGTTGATTTCCAGCCGCTGGGTAGAGAAACTGAAGTTGAAGCGGCGCGGGATGACCCACAACCATCAGGCCAGGCTGGTGACCAAGCTTGAACCGGAAGCCGGTTTAAACTGCTTCTCCTTTGAAAAAACAATGATCTTGTTTTGGGCACCGTGTTGCCTTGTAATAGGCTAGCTGATACTCTCGATCTTAATATGCCTTCGTGCATAACCACTGCAACTTGTGCTTTCTTTGGGTGATGAACTTTCCAAAGCATTTTCTGCAACATAAAATTCTTAAAGTGCCATCGCGGTTGTACCTTCACGTGGAGTATGATGTCTGCATATATAAAATCAAAATATCTGAAGTTTAAGCATATGATCAAATCTTTGAGATACATAATACCTACCATCGTTGGGCATGAAGTTGGCTTAGCCAATCTTGAAGCGGAGGTTTCATAAACCCACACTGTTGGAGGAGATAGCAGCTCCTGTATATATATAATGCCGGTTTACCATGTAAACCATGCCGGGTTATAATAAAGCACCGTGTTACTCCATAATAGGATGTTAACAAAAAATCAAACCGGGCAAATAGTCTCCGGATTAAAAATGAACCATGTTTCGTCAATTGACAGTTTGAACCGGCTTAAAACTTTGTCGGTTTAAGAAACGCAACAAAAAGAAAGAAAAATATTTCAAAGAAAAAAAATGTGAAGCAAGGGCAATGATAAAACCGTTTGCAAAAAGAGGCTTATTTGAGCCGATTAGATGGCGTTACCAAGGTCGGATACGACCAAGCTCCCGATAGGTGTAGCTATGGTTCAAGTCAGCCAGGTCCCCAAATGAAACCGTGACATTTATGCCGATCAAGAGGCATGGCAATGGTTCGGGTTCGACCATGCCCCCAAGTGATTCTGTGGCCTTAGGCCGATAAAGAGGCGTGACTGGTTCAGACGTGACCAAGTCCCCATGTGATCTGGTGGCTCTCGCCTATCAAGAGGTGTTGCATTGGTTCGGACACGACCAAGCCCCCAATTGATATAACATGATGCTTTTGAAAAGCTAACTCAAGGGGTAAACCGGAGGCCGCTTTAGAACAACTCCGTGTAACCACACATGATGTAAAAGAACAGATACCCCGCTTTAGCTGAGGTTCCGGTTTATTCTATTTAATCATAATATATACATCGTCATAATATGTACATAAGTAGAGCCAATGGCTCAGGTATAGTAAGGCCGAAGATGAGCTATGTTCCATGGCCTGTTGGTCTCTTCCTCTGATGCACATGAGTCTTTATGCTCTCGAATATCGATCAGATAGTATGACCCGTTGTGCAGATTCTTGCTGACCACGAAAGGTCCCTCCCAAGGTGGGGATAGCTTACGCATATCAGTCTGGTCTTGGATGAGACGAAGCACCAAATCTCCTTCCTGAAAGGCTTTGGTTCTGACTCGGCGACTGTGATAACGACGAAGATCCTGTTGGTAAATCGCCTAGCGGGCGGCTGCTATGTCACATTCTTCATCCAACAGGTCCAAAGCGTCCTGCCGTGCTGTCTCGTTGTCCGCTTCAACATAAGCCGCCACATGAGGTGAGTCATGACGGATATCACTTGGGAGAACCGCCTCCGCTCCGTAGACCATGAAGAACGGCATATATCATGTTGACCTGTTGGGTGTAGTATTGATGCTCCATAACACAGATGGTAACTCTTCTACCCAACAACCTGGCGTTCTCTGCAAAGGAACCATAAGCCGGGGCTTGATGCCTCTCAAGATCTCTTGATTAGCCCTTTCTGCTTGACTATTGGACTGCGGGTGTGCCACTGATGAAACGTCAAGCCGGATGTGCTCCCGTTCGCAGAACTCCTTCATGGCGCCCTTAGACAAATTGGTACCATTATCTGTGATGATACTGTGTGGAAAGCCAAACCGGAAAATCACTTTTTTGATGAACTGAACCGCCGTGGCCGCATCACACTTGCTAACAGGTTCTGCTTCCACCCACTTTGTAAACTTGTGAACCACCACCAGGAGGTGGGTCTTCTTATCTTTGGACCCTTTGAAAGGCCCAACCATATCCAGGCCCCAAGTCACAAACGGCCAAGTAATTGGAATCATTCTCAATTCTTGAGCCGGCACATGTGCACGTCTTGAAAACTTTTGGCAACTGTCACATCGTCTGACCAGATCCTCCGCATCAGCATGAGCAGTTAACCAATAGAAGCCCTGGCGGAACGCTTTGGCTACCAAAGATTTTGAACCAGCGTGGTGACCACAATCTCCTTCATGGATCTCACGCAAAATTTCACAGCCTTCTTCAGGAGACACACAGCGTTGAAACGCCCCTGATACACTGCAATGATGCAACTCGCCATTGACAATAGTCATGGACTTGGACCGCTGGATTATCTGTCGGGCCAGAGTCTCATCCTCTGGTAACTCGCCCCGGTTCATGTATGCCAGGTAAGGAAGCGTCCAATCCGGAATGACATGAAGAGCTGCCACCAATTGAGCCTCTAGATCAGGAATAGCCAAATCCGCTTCACGAGGGAGCTTGATCGACGGGTTGTGTAGTACATCCAGAAAAACATTGGGCGGGACCGGTTTGCGCTGAGAGCACAGCCGGCTTAAAGCGTCCGCCGCTTCATTCTTCCGTCGGTCCACGTGGTCCACCTGATAGCCTTTAAAGTGACCTGCAACAATATCCACCTCACGACGATACGCTGCCATGAGTGGGTCCTTGGAATCCCAAGTGCCAGATACTTGTTGAACCACGAGGTCCGAGTCACCGAAGCACTTAACTCGACTTAGATTCATCTCCTTAGCCATCTGGAGACCATGGAGAAAGGCTTCATACTCAGCTGCATTGTTAGTACAAGGGAACATTAAGCGGAGAACATAACAAAACTTATCACCTCATGGGGAAGTTAATATGACTCCAGCCCCCGAGCCTTCCAATTGCCTGGATCCGTCAAAATGGATGGTCCAATATGTGTGATCCGGCTTTTCTTCACGTGCTTGCAGTTTCGTCCAATCATTGATGAAATCAACAAGTGCTTGGGACTTAATTGCCGTCCGAGGCACATACTTCAATCCGTGCGGCCCAAGCTCTATAGCCCACTTGGCAATCCAGCCAGTCGCTTCCCGGTTCTGGATGATATCCCCCAAAGGAGCAGAACTGACCACCGTAATTGGGTGCCCTTGGAAGTATTGCTTAAGCTTCCGACTTGCTATAAAAACTCCGTACACCAGCTTTTGCCAATGCAGATACCTTTGCTTAGACTCAATGAGTACCTCGCTGATATAATAGACCGAACATTGAACCGGATGCTCCTTACCTGCCTCCTTTCGCTCCACCACAATAGCCACGCTGACCGCACGAGCATTAGCAGCAACATATAGCAGTAACGGCTCCTTGTCAATGGGAGCGGCGAGCACATGCGGATTGACCAATTGCCACTTTAAGTCCTCAAATGCTTCATCAGCAGCGGAAATCCAGACGAACTGATCCGTCTTCTTCAACATCTGATACAAAGGGATTGCCTTCTCACCAAGGCAGCTGATAAACCGGCTTAACGCGGCAATCCTGCCTGCCAGGCGTTGAACATCATTGATACACTTTGGTTTAGCCAGGGAGATGATGGCTGTGATCTTCTCCGGATTAGCCTCAATTCCCCTGTTGGACACCAGAAAACCCAATAACTTGCCTGCCGGTACACCAAAGACACACTTGGCCGGATTAAGCATCATCTTGTACGTCCTCAGGTTATCAAAGGTTTCCTTCAAGTCGTCAACCAAAGTCTCCTTCTCCCCGGACTTAACCACGATATCATCCACGTAAGCATGTACATTACGGCCAATCTGCTTGTGTAGACAATTTTGTACACACTGTTGATAAGTTGCCTGGGCACTCTTGAGCCCAAAGGGCATAGACACATAGCAGAAGGCTCCAAAGGGAGTTATGAATGTCATCTTCTCCTAGTCCTTAACTGCCATTTTGATCTGACGATAGCCAGAATATGCATCCAAAAAACTTAAACGCTCACAACCCGCCGTAGCATCAATAATTTGATCAATACGGGGGAGGGCAAAAGGATCTGCTGGACAAGCCTTATTAAGATCTGTGTAATCCAGACACATGCGCCAGGTGCCGCTTTTCTTAAGGACCAGCACCGGATTGGCAAGCCACTCAGGGTGAAAAACTTCAACAATAAAGCCAGCTGCTAAGAGCCTGGCTACCTCTTCTCCAATCGCCTTGCGTCTTTCTTTGTTAAACCGGCGGAGGAACTGTTTCAGCGGTTTGTATTTAGGATCCACATTAAGGGTGTGCTCAGCGAGTTGCCTTGGTACACCTGGCATGTCAGAAGGCTTCCATGCAAAAATGTCCTGATTCTCACGGATGAACTCGATGAGCGCGCTTTCCTATTTCGGATCCAAGTTGGCACTGATGTTGAACTTCTTGGATGAATCGCCAGGTACCAAGTCAACAAGCTTAGTTTCTGCAGCCGATTTGAACTTCAGGGCCGGATCATGCTCCGTAGTTGGCTTCTTTAATGGAGTCATGTCCGCCAGATCAAGATTGTCCTTATAATACTTCAGCTCCTCGGTGGCACAAACCGACTCTGCGTAGGCTGCATCTCCTTCCTCGCACTCCAAAGCGATTTTACGGCTTCCGTGAACCGTTATTGTCCCCTTGTGACCCGACATTTTGAGCTACAAATACACATAACAGGGCCGTGCCATAAACTTGGCGTAGGCCGGTCGCCCAAACAGGGCGTGATATGGACTTTGGATTTTCACCACTTCAAACTTCAATGTTTCCGATCTGGAATCATGATCATCTCCAAAGGCCACTTCAAGAGCTATCTTACCAACAGGATATGCTGACTTGCAAGGTACCACACCGTGGAACACCGTATTAGACGGTTTGAGATTTTTATCTGTTAGTCCCATACGACGGAAGGTCTCATAGTACAAGATATTAATGCTGCTCCCTCCATCCATTAGCACTTTGGTGAACTTGTAACCTCCCACCTGAGGCGCCACCACCAGAGCCAACTGACCCGGATTATCATCCTGGGGAGGGTGATCCTCTCTGCTCCATATGATTGGCTTTTGAGACCAGCGTAAATAATGGGGCACGGCCGGTTCAACAGAGTTGACTGCCCGCCTCTGAACCTTCCGGTCTCGCTTGTCCAAGCTAGTGGTGAAGACATGGTACTGCCCACTATTCAACTGCTTTGGGTTTCTTTGGTAACCTGACTGTTGCTGTTGCTGGTTGTAACCACCCTGGTTGTTCTGATTATTTTGATTATTATGTCCGCCCGGATTACCATTAAATCCTGAACCAGAATTTCCTCCACCGTAACCCGGCCCGGATCCTGAGCCACCGCCGGAGCCGTGATCATACCGGAAAGCATTAGAATTCTTGAACTCCTGCATAATGAAGCAATCCTTCTAAAGGTGGTTTGCTGGCACCTCCTTCATCCCATGTCTTGGACAGGGCTGGCTCAGTAGATAATTTAGGCGGTCCGGGTTAGGGTTGGGTCCCCCACTGCGATTTGGCAGTTTACCCTTGCGTCGCTGGCCCTTGTACTGCGCGTTGGTATTAGCCACAAAGTCCATGTTACCATCCACTTTACGCTTGCCTCCGCCACCAATGCCTGCCAAGTGATGCTGCTGACCTTTGGAGTTGCTATTCCTCTTTACCTTCCCTGTCTTGTCATCATCAGATTCGGGATCCTTGGTACTATGAGAATCAACATACTTTACCAAAGCAGCCATGAGGGTCCCCATGTCAGTGCAATGGCGGTTCATCCGTCCCAACTTCAGCTTTAGGGGCCCAAACCGGCAGTTGCCTTCTAGGGTTAAGACTGCGGTGTCAGCGTTGATGCGGTCTGATGAGTGCAACACTTGTGAGACCCGGCGCACCCAATGAGTCATTGATTCTCCTTCCTCCTGGACACAGGCAGCTAAGTCCACTATCAACATAGGCTGCTTACATGTATCCTTGAAATTACTGATAAACCGGGCTCGTAATTGGGCCCATGAACTGATAGAGTTGGCCGGTAAGCTTTTTAACCAAGTGCGGGCCGTTCCTTCAAGCATCATGGTGAACTACTTCGCACATGCCGCATCATCCACATCAAGCATCTCCATGGCCATCTCATAGCTCTCCACCCACGTCTCTGGGGGTTGATCCGCCGTGTAATCTGGTACCTTGCGCGGGCCCTTGAAATCCTTGGGCAGGCGCACATTGCGTAAAGCGGGGACAAGGCAAGGCACCCCCAAAGAACTAGAAGTAACACCGGGTTCGACCGAGATAGTTGTACGAACCGGTGTAAGCTGCCGAGCCTGATACTGTGCGGCTAACTCGGCCTCCCTACGTGCTCGGGCCCGGTCCACCACCTCCTGAGCGTTATCAGCACCACCTGCCGGGTTGTTTCCGCGGGGTGCTCCACGTCGTTCATTGCTTGACACTGCCGGTTCATCCATACACCTGCTATAGCTCCGGCTTGGGCGAGGGGTCGAGTGGATCCGGTCGTGGTTGTACAAGTATGCTTCCTGTTTGTCCAAAGTTGTCCTAAGAAGCTCCTTGACCCGTCGCGTCTCTATCGCCTGCGGTGAGTCGCCTTCAATTGGAATGGCCTCCAGCCGTGCAGCAGCGGCCACAAGATTGTCCATTGGGTTGGAGTAGTGACCCGGAGGTGTTGAAACAGCCTGAGGTATAATAGTTTTTTGACGAGGCAGATCCATCAGACGGGGCTGAACCGGCGCACCGGTCCCAGGAGCTTCCGCCCGGTTCCCCTCCAGCGGATTACTGGTTCCTGCTCTTGGGGAGTTGAAAAGGTCTCTGGCCTCGAAAACCGAAGGCAAACGGGATCGGTACTTCCTCTTCATGACTTCATGCGATGCGTTCTGGTCCAACATGAGCCTGTAGGCTTGTGCGTCTAAAGCGGCCCGCTCTGTGGTCATCCTGGCATTCTCAGCTGCCAGGTCCGCCTTGGCCTGGGTGATCTATTCCTTCACCTTTGCCATCTCCGCATTGTGGACTTCCTGATCCGCCGGATTAGCTTCTGCCATAAGCGCAGCCAATGCATCAAATAGATCTGATAGAACTTGAGCCGGCGGGTGTGCAGAGCTTCCTGCCCCGGCAGCTGTCGCCGCTACTGAATCAGAGGTTATTGGCGCAGCGGTCGAAGAATGAAGCGCTGCTTGTGTGCCGGTCATGAATATTCCAACTCGGTTGGGTTGATCAGAGGGGTCCGGAATACTGTCGCCATCGGAACAGCCCCTAATCCGGCCATCTTGTAGCTGATATAGAGATTCGGTTTCTCCGGTTGATGACTCGTCACCGGAATAAACGACGGCCTCGCCGCGAGATTCCGATCCATCCTCATAACTTCCTCCATGGATGACTCCCATGAAGGCACGCTTCACGGCCGGTTTAACCCGGGCGGATCGTCCATGCTGAGCCGTTTCGATGAGGTCGGTGCAGATGTTCGGCACAGGGCCCGGTTCACCGATCCTGCCGATGAAAACGTGTATGCCACCAAAGGGGACCCGGTACCCGTACTCAACTGAGCCGGCCTCGGGGCCCCAGCCTGCATCATCGATGTAGAGCTTGCCGCGACGACTCTTAGTCATCCGGCCCACAGCGTAGCCCTTGAGTCCTTCAAAGCGGCCCTCCAAGAACTTGAAACCATCGTGCGATAGCCCCACAGTGGGCGCCAACTGTCGTGGTTTTGTCACGGCAGATGTCCTCATGAAAGGACTTAGTCGTGGAGCCATCGCGACGGTTTATCTTGAAGGGGTTAAAGCGGACACAGGGACGCAAGAGAGTTTATACTAGTTCGGCCCCTCCGATGAAGGTAAAAGCCTACGTCTAGTTGTGATGGAATTGATGGGGTTTCGATGACTTGGGAGCAAACAAGCTTCGCCTATCTCTCGAGTTGTTGTCTGTCTTCTGAACCGCCGCCAGGTCGTCCCCTTATATACACGGGTGACGCCCGTCGGTTCACAGATTCCCAATACCGGCTCATAGATGTGTCCGGTTTGGTCTCTACTTATTCATAACTTACAATACAAGTTACATACCAACGCCGGTTTACGGCTACAGGCCTTGAACCAACTATGGGCCTTGAGCCCTCATTTGCCTTCTTGGGTTTCAACATAGTTAACTACTAAAGAAGTTAACCCAGCCCAGATAGGCCGGTTTACGCCCAGTAGTGATATCCTCAACAACTTCCAAGGTCACCCAATCAAGGTCGTCTTGGCCTATCTGCTGGAGAGGGTACTCAGGATCCCCAACGCTGCTGGAAGAGTCGATGAATGGAACATCGAGCTGCAAGCATTCCAGCTGGAGTTTAGCACAACCAGGGTCATCAAGGGAGCCGCCCTCGCCGACCTCGTGGTAGAATGGACCGACACCCCCGGGCTTGAAGTAGGCGAGGACCGATCCCTCTCCAGGAAGTGAAGCACCAGATGGCTGGGTCATGTATTTTGATGGCGCGCTCGCACGCCAGAGCGCGGGAGCTGGAGCAGTGCTCATCTCACCCTCTCAGGACAAGCTCTACTACGTCGTGCAGCTCTGCTTCCAGCAAGGCGAGAAGGTCTCCAACAACATCGCGGAGTACGAAGGCCTCGTCGGTGGCCTTAAGGATGCGGTGGCCCTGGGGGTGAAGCGCCTCACCATCAGGGGTGACTCGCAGCTCCTCGTCAACTTGTCCAACAAGGTATACGAGCCGAGGGACGAGCACATGGAGGCATACCTCGTGGAGGTACGCAAAATGGAAAAGCAGTTCTTGGGCCTAGAGTTGCAGCATGTGCCCCGTGGCACCAACAACGAGGCCGACGACATCGCCAAAAGGGCATCCAAGCGCCAACCCCAAGGCCTGGCGTCTTCGAGGAGCAGCGCTTCAAGCCTTCGGCAGCACCTCCGCTTTCAGGGCCGGCGTAGCCTTGGGAGGAACTCCCCCAACCACCTACCTCGGGAGCCCCGGCCTGCGGCCCGACCTCGGGAGCGCGCCTACTCCTGGCACTCCAGCCTCGGGAGGGGTGCTGGACCAAGGAGTTCAAGGAATACCTGACGCAGGGGACGCTGTTGGGGAAAGAGGAGGACGCGGAGCGCGTGGCCCGACAGGCTATGGCATACTGCATCCAGGACGGTGAGCTATACAGGAAGTGGCCAAATGACGTTTCCTTGCGATGCATCTCTAGGGAACAGGGGAACGAGTTGCTAGCTGACATACACGGCGGAGACTGCGGGTATCACTCGTCGTCACCAACCCTTGTCGGCAAGGCATTCCACAGTGGGTTCTACTGCCTACGGCACTCAACGACGCGATCGAGCTGGTGAAGTCCTGCGAGGCCTGCCAATTCCATGCCAAGCAGATCCATCAGCCAGCTCAGGGCTTCCAGACCATCCCGCTCTCGTGGCCATTCGCAGTCTGGGGCTGGATATCCTAGGTCCGTTCCCTCGAGCGCCTGGGGGCTATCGCTACCTCTACGTCGCCATCGAGAAGTTCACCAAATGGTTGGAGGTAGAAGTTGTTCGCACCATCCCAGCCAGATCGGCGGTCAAGTTCATCAAGGGTCTCATGAGCCGGTTCGAGGTCCCTGACCGCATCATCACCGTCAACGGTTCGCAGTTCACTAGCAATCTCTTCAAGACATATTGTGCTAACCTTGGAACCCAGATCTGCTATGCTTCGGTGGCACACCCTAGGAGCAATGGTCAAGCCGAACGCGCCAACGCGGAAGTCCTGAGAGGCCTCAAGACCAGGACCTTCAAGAAGAAACTAGAGGCCTACGGCAGGAGCTAGCACAACGAGCTCCAGTCTGTGCTATGGTCCATTCGCACCACCGCCACCAAGCCAACATGTGAGACCCTGCTCTTCCTCGTCTATGGAGAAGAAGTGGTTCTCCCTCTCGAGGTCAAACATCACTCCGCACGGGTGTTAGAGTTTGATGAGACGTAGAAGGACGCCATGCCGGGGATGGACCTTGTGTTGTGGGAGGAACACCACCGCGAAGCCACGCTTCCAGCGGTAAGATACCAGCAGGCGCTGCGGCGGTATCACTGCCGCAGCGTCCGCTCCAGGACGCACGAGGTGGGCAACCTCGTCCTAAGGCGGGTGCTCTCTAGGGAAGGCCTGCGTAAACTCTCACCCATGTGGGAGGGCCCGTTTAGGGTCGCCCACATCTCCAGGCTTGGCATCGTGGACCTGGAGACGTAGGACGAGGTCCCCATCCAGAACGCCTGGAACATCCAGCACCTCCGGAAGTTCTACCCATGAAGCAAGGCCCAGTGCTTGTGCAGCAAGGCCCCATGCCTGTGAAGGTCTCCGCTCGTGACACTCTCACATAATAATGAGTGGGGTTGTACACACCCCGAAGTCTCAGGAGTGCCGCCCTCGGGCCTCGGGGGGTCCGTCCTATGTCTTAGTGGCAACACTTAGCTCCGTGCTGGTGGGAAGGCTAGAGTAGGTGCCGAGCGCAGCTTTTCATTTGCTTTCCATAGTTGGCTTGCCCCTCTTTAATGGAAATTCGTGTTCTGGTGTTTCTTGTCATCATGGTTCGATCGCCTTTTCCCTCTGTTTCTTCCCTCAGTTCTTTGTTTTGGCCCGTACTCTCCCTCGCATGCCTCACGAGGGGGCTGGACGGGTGCACTCCTGAGCGTTTCCCTGGTCTTTGCGAGGCACCCTTGCTTGAGCTCGCAAGCTGGCGCACCTCCCACTCTTAAGTCCGTTCCCTTGGGTACCGTGATGCGGAGCACTTGGTCATGGCCGCCCGCACCTGGGGCCCTAGTCTTTGAAGAATAAGAGTTTCTTAACAACCTTTTGCGGTTCCTCGACGCCTCCCAAGCCTACGGCAAGGAGGTCTCACAAGGTGCTGGGAGATGCGCGCCTCACGAGGCAGAAACAAAAACACGTCGACCTAAGTTATCTCTACACGCCTACATAAAACACTGATGCTGCAACACGACACAGGAACAATAAACATAACATAGGGACTTGGAAATCATGGTTCGTTGCATGCCCGTGCAGGGCCCCATACTTGTTTCTTTTTCGAATGCAGGAAGAAAGGAAAGAACAAAACAAAAGCGGTGTGCCCCCCCCCACAGCGGTTCGTGAAGGTAGGCCCTTGGCACCCTCCTCGCGCTTCACTGAGGCGCGGCGACGAGACGACCCGCTAGCGCCTTCGAAGCGGGCATGGCGGCTGGTCATAGCCACCGCTGTTGGAGCTATCGCCGGAGGAAGAGCCGCCATAGCTGGACAAGCCGCGGCTGACACCGAGGGGAAGTCCACCTTCACCCTCGTCACGACCGTCGCCAAGGCTGAGCACCTCGCCGCCGTCGTTGTCCTCGGGGCAGCATCCGACACGGCGACCATCTTCCCTGAATACCCGCACGTAGAGGGTCGTGTTGTCATCGTACATGAAGTGGAGGGTACACCGCCTGCCCAGGCCGCGCACGCGGGCAAACATCTGCCAGCCGCGGGCCAGGCTGCGTTGCCCGCGACGGAGACCTCCACCACGACCCACTTAGCCTTGCTGCGGCAGCCGTCCGCTTGCAGCCAGAGACTGTCTGGACCAGTGGCCGGTAGTTCGCCGGTGAAGAAGCACAGGAGCTGAAGCCAGGTGCCAGCCGGGTTCTCCGACCATGCGATGAACTTTGGAAGCACCTCCGCTGAATGGAAGCGCGGCCGGGGAGGCTGCGCAACCATGGCGTGCCTCACTTCATCTACGGGGTTGCCTCGACCGGGGCGGCTCGCACCGCGCGAGGGGGCGCCGCCGCAGCCCCAAGGGGCCACTGCGGGGGTCGCGACATGCTTACGTGGGCGACCATGCCCCCTCTTTGGAGGTGGCGAGCTAGGCCACTCCTGGTGGGCCTTCCCCTTCTCTGCGACCGAGAACCTCTTCACCGGCGCCATGGGTGTCGCTGCTAGCAATGAAGCAAGGAAGAAGAAGCGAACAGAATAGTAAGAGATGGGAGACGGGGGCTCTGCCCCCCTCCTCATTTATAGAAGGAGAAGGCCAACCGGCGACCTCCACGGTCACAGGTAATGATGGTTTTCTCTGCATTTATCAGGGACTCGTCAAATCAGGCAGTTGCCGAGGTAGCATGGGGAAGCGGAGACGCCCATGTCCCATCAGTCGCCACGCGTCAATTGAGGCCGCAGGCTATTGGGGCCCGTGGCGCTCCACACTTGCCCCTTAGCTTTGCCTTGAAGCCAGGTTAGAGTGTGCCTTGTGCCCGGGGACTACTGCCGGCGTCCTGGGAATGGGGGTCCCTAGACTTGCCTGCCTGCAGCCCATGGCGTGGTTCCACTAGCAGCCTGGTACGGCCCATCTTCTCCAGCAAACACTCAAGACACTCGCAAGGCGGACGGCACAAAACCTCCTCAGGGGCAGCCTCTCTAGGCTGGCTCGCGAGGAGAGAAGAGATCAAGGTGAGGGGCACCTCGTGAGGTTTCCATGATGTGAGCCATGATGACCAAGGCCAGGCGGGCGCCAGCGGGCACAGAGCACCAGTTGCCTCTTTGGTCCTAAAGGAGGAGGCGCGGGAGAGGAGTCCCGATGCATCAGGCAAAGGTTTCCACATCGATCCAACAAGACCAAGACCAGCAGGACGGCAGGACGGAGGTCATCGCGGAGCCCATGATGGCGTCACCACTTGAGCCTTTGGCAGGCGAAGACCACCTTTTGTCAGGATAGCTTGTACCAGTTGTCCCCCTTTAAATTGGCCGTTGTGGGATCGCTTCCCGCCTGATATTTTGGAAGAGAACCAGGGCCTCTGTAAATAGGACTAGCCACCACCATAGTGTAACACCCTCGATGCGACTATATCTCCCACGTGTCGAGGCACGACTTAGAGGCATAATCGCATTGAAGGCATATGTCGCAAGTTAGGCAATCTTCACAACATCCCATGCAATATGATAATAGAAGGGGAGATAAAATAGTTGGCTTACACTCGCCACGTCAACCAAGTACATAAATAACATTACATCATCCAACACTCATGGGCCGACTACGGCGCCAAAATAAAAGAGAACCCAACATGCGACACAGTCCCAATCACCCCCAACTGGGCACCACTACTGATCATCAGGAAAGGAAACATAGTAACGTTGAGAGTCTTTGTCGAACTCCCACTTGAGCTCGAGCGCGTCACCTGGAGCAGAATCATCAGGCCCTGCATCTGGTGTAATAGTAATCTGTGAGCCATAGGGACTCAGCAATCTTGCACCCTCGCGATCAAGACTATTTAAGCTTATAGGTATGGCAAGGTATATATGTGGAGCTGCAGCAAGCGACTAGCAAAATATGGTGGCTAACTTATTCGCAAAGAGAGCGAGAAGAGGAGGCAAAGCGCGAGCGAGAAACTAGAGAGCAACCTGCGCAAACATTACTCCAACACCATGTCCACTTCTCGGACTCCGCCTAGAAGAGGCCATCACGGTAACACACTCAGTTGATTCATTTTAATTAAGTTAAGGTTCAAGGTATCTACAACCGGACATTAACAAATTCCCATCTGCCCATAACCGCGGGCACGGCTTTTGAAAGTTCAAATGACAGCAGGGGAGTCCCAACTTAGCCCATGACAAGCTCTCACAGTCAACGAAGGAATAGACCTCCTCCCAAGACATTCCGATCAGACTCGGTATCTCGGTTCTTCAAGACACTTTGACAGGTTAAAACAAGACCAGCAACACCGCCCGAATGTGCCGACAAATCCCGATAGGAGCTGCACATATCTCGTTCTCAGGGCACACTTAGATGAGCAAGACGTCGGGTAGGCCAGCCCAGAGTTGCCCCTGGTAGCCCCGGACATCGCTCGGTTGGACCAACACTCAGAGGAGCACTGGCACGGGGGGGGGGGGGTTAAAATAATGATGACCCTTGAGTCTGCAGAACCCAAGGCTAGGTGGCAAATGGTAAAACCAAGGTTGGGCATTGCTGGAAAAGCTTTAATCAAGGCAAAATATCAAGGTGTTCCCATTATAACCCAACTGCGTAAGGAGCGCAAAATCCGGGAACATAACACCGATATGACGGAAACTAGGGCGGCAAGAGTGGAACAAAACACTAGGCGAGAGGCCGAGCCTTCCACCCTTTACCAAGTATATAGATGCATTAAGATAACATGGCAATATAATGATATCCCAACAAGTAAATAAATGTTCCAACAAGGAACAGCCTCCAATCTTCACTTGCAACTAGCAACGCTATAAGAAGGGCTGAGCAAAGCGGTAACATAGCCAATCAACAATTTGCTAGGACATGGTAGGTTAGAGGTTTGACATGGCAATTTGGGAGGCATCGTAGCATTGGCATAGCAAAAGAGCGAGCAAACTAGCATAGCAAAGATAGTAGTGATTTCGAGGGTATGATCATCTTGCCTGCACAGTTGTCAGAGTTGACTGGATCCTCGAAAGCAAACTCAACAGGCTCCTCGTTAGCGAACTCGTCTCCTGGCTCTACCCAAACAAGACAAACAAGCAACAAGGTCACAATCAACCACGTGCAAGGATCAAACAAGATGATGCAAAGATGATATGCTATGCGGGATGCGATGCGGGATGCATATGCAAGATGTGATAGGAAATGCATGAACCTGGCGTCAACTTGGGAATCCAAGTGTGGCACTAGAAACATGAGATGAAATCGCTTGAAAACGATATAAAGAACGCCGGAATCGGAGTTACGGTTTGGAAATGGCAAGCGATTCAAATATGACACCGGTCTGCAATTTACAGCAAGTAGCCATCTAAATGCAATGAAATGAACATGCTACAGCACCCAAACATGAAAACAAAATACATGGAAGGGATGCATACAAGATGCTTAACAAAAGTCTAGCACTGAGCTATGGCCAATTCATCCAATAACATGTTCAAACAAGCATGGAAAAAATGCATATGGCAAACAGATCTCAGACTTAGTGAAATTAACACTTGTCTGGAATTTCAGATCAGGTAGCCCACTTCGTAGCAACAAAACTACATGCTACTGGACCTGAACATGGCAAAGTAAAGCATGGCATGGATATAATCAAAGAGCTTAACAAAAGTCCCTTAGTGACCTTGAGCCAAAAGGGATCAGAAAATACAATTGCAAGCATGTGAACATAGCAAAACATAATCAGTTTTCAGACTTGGTGAAAACTGGCACATGCTGAAACATAACTCAAGTAGGCATGTTTACGAGCTCAATGCACTCACTACGGAGCAAGTCATGACAAGCTAAGCATACACCCATCAAGAAGGCACAAAATGCAATCTAGACATGGCAAGAACAATAGCATAGCATGCACGGATCAACTACAACATCATCGGCAAAATTGCAAACAAGTTGACAATCTGCCCAGATTCACAAAGTAGCAAAAGTAGAGCTCGATTGACTCAAGCTAGGGTGCTCCATAATTGCAAACAAAGACATGGATGGATAGAGCACTACAAGATTAACAAAACATCCTTGCTGATCATCCTCAAAATAGGCACGGATCACTAGGAAACAACATGAACATATGACAACATGAGATAAACAGATCAAGGACTTAGTGGAAATGTTAAGTCCCTGAAAACAGAATTAACAAGTGCACCACTTTGCAAGCTTGTGTTAGTCACCACACACATCACAAAAATACATGGGTTGCACCTATGGAAAGATGACAAAATCCTTAACAAAACATATGTAAAGCATCAGGGCATATCATGCACACATTAAACATGGCAAAAATGACAAAAAGCTAAATGGAGCAGCAGATCTGACAAATATCTCAAGTAGCCCTCTTCTAACAGCATTTCGGGCATCAAGAAGAACTCAAATGAAAATGATCCAATGGAATTAAATGATGTACTCTCTGTGATGAACATTTTGATATGCTATGCGCATGAATCGGAGCTACGGATGCAAAGTTATGATGCTATGAACATGAGCACTTGGATCTTAGAAATTGAGGACTTAGAAGAAAAAAATTCGAGGTTGACCGGATCCCTCGCCGGAGTAGGGGGGCGCGGTGGCCGGAGGAAGGAGGAGGCCGGCCCGGGGCTCGGGACCCGAGGGGCGGCGAGGGTGAGGCGGCGAGGCGAGGGCAAAGCGGCGGGGCGACCGAACGGCGGCGGGGCGAGGCCGGGCGCCGAGCTCGCAGGCACGGAGCAACTTGGCGGCGGCCGGCTTCGAGGAAGGTGGCGGCGCCCGGGCGCGGGGCTCCCAGGCGGCGGGGGCGAGCCGAACGGGCTCCGGGGGCCCCGGCCGGGCCGACCGGGCCGGCGGGGATGTGGACACGCGCGCGGGCGAATGAGGAGGCGACACGTGGCGGCGGCGGGGTCGGTCCGGACGTGTCCGTCGGTGGAAATTTTGTCCGGCGCGCGAGAGGACGAGTGGATCTAGGGTTTCGGGGGGAAGAAGAAGAAGAAAACGGAGGGGGTCTTTATATAGGCACATAGGGAGCTAGGAGAGTCCAAATGAGGTGCGGTTTTCAGCCACGCCATCGTGATCGAACGATCTAGATGATGGAGAGGGCTTTGGTGGCTTTTGGGCCAAATTGGAGGGGTGTTGGGCTGCAACACACACGAGGCCTTTTCGGTCCCTCGGTTAACCGTTGGAGTATCAAATGAAGTCCAAAAGATACGAAACTTGACAGGCGGTCTACCGGTAATAAACCAAGGCCGCTTGGCAAGTCTCGGTCCAATCCGGAAATGTTTAATCCCCACACATGAAAGAAAGCTAGAAATGACCACCGGAGGAGAATGAAACGCCGGAATGAAAAACGGACAACGGGGAAAAAGCTCGAATGCATGAGATGAACATGTATGCAAATGCAATGCACATGATGACATGATATGAGATGCATGACAACGACAACAACACACGGAGACAAAGAACTGAACCCGAGAAAATAAAATAACTTAAAGCCAGAAACAGCAAGAGTTGGAGTATAAATTGGGAAAGTTACATCCGGGGTGTTACACATAGGTAACCACGGATCATCCAAATCATCCTCAACCACACAAGCTCACCGAGCTCAAGAACACCTCTCCTCAAGAGGCTGTTCTTCCCTTGTACTTGTTCATCCTTGGCCTACAAGGCAATCCACCGAATCACACTAGAGTAGGGTATTACACCACATCGGTGGCCCGAACTAGTATAAACCCTGTGTCCTTCGTTCTTCGAGTTTGACGGGCTGAGCCTTGGGATCGTGGGGAGTGGGTGAGCTAGGGAAGGGAGAGATCTTCACGCGCACCCCATTGTTCGAACCTCAAGGGTTTTGCCAGAACCCGAAATCCAACACCGATCAAAAAAATTATAGCATGAATAATAAACATTTATCATGAATAAGGAAATATAAACTAGCTACTTTATATTGCTTCTAGGGCATATTTCCTTCACTAGTATCTAGCATAAGTTACATAGGGGACTAATAAACCAGGGGCAGAGGTAGTATATGAGACTGTATGGTGGCCTGGTGGGTCATGTGGTAAAATATACTTCATCCTTTCTTGTTTATTGGGCTCATCTCAATTTCTTAGTTTTATAAAACATTATAAATATTTTTTCACTACTAGAAGGGATAGACAAGGAGGGGGGAGAGCTAGGTATAGCACAGACTCCCATCAATTTTTTACATGCATGTTGTGGCCGGCCGTGGTAACATTTGAACGTGGAGCAGTCACGTGTACCGGGAAGCAGCACGGGGGGCGCCCCCTCAATCGGCGCACCACTTTAATGCCAGCGCCAGTGAGAGGTCGTGTCCACGCTGGCCGGGCGTGAATGCGGCATTGACCGTTTCGAGCGGGAACCACACGCGGGTGATGAAGATGGTTCGGGTTGGCCGTGGCGGTCAGGCTGTATGTACGTAAATATTGATGCGTAGCTAAGAACCTAAATAATGTGCCAGTTGGACAAATATGATTGGAGATGGAGATGCAGATGGAGATGAAAGTAAGTATTTTAACGTAACCTATGGATATTCATGTCTATGTGTGTGTCCGCGCTCACACACATAGTGACGACTCTCGCGACTACTCATAGACAACATCCATGTCTCATTCTCCCTACACACACAAACTTAGTACTGCCTCATTTTGTTCCTAGCATAGGAATATCATAGGAGTGGGAAACAATATGAAGTGAGATAAATGGAGTACTACGTACAAGAAAAAATGTACATGCACTCACTCTGCCTCCGACATACCCGCGAGTACATGATGGAGCACATTTGTACACGAAAAGGCAGCTTACGTACATAATAATTCGACCCTTTAATTTGTTCACTTAATAATGGAGGGTCGGGGACCACACGTGAGCGATACAAACTGCGACCTGGAAGCGGGGGCATGTTATTGATCGAGTTCTATTTAAAACCACTGTTATTCTATTTAAAATCACTAGTATGGAGAGATTTTTTTACCCCATTGTATATATATCCTCTTGTTTTATAGGGATTGTCGCGTCTCGCTGTCTCACCCTCTCGATATCTCTATCTCTACTTCTCTACTATATCTATACTACTCTACTACTACTCACTGTTATAAAAACCAAGTTGGTGAGGATGGTGTGCCTGCCATCCTGCAATATAGACCGTCTGATCTATATCCGAGGGATAGAAAGCAAACTATGGCAATTTTGCAAAAATATACCCGCACCTCTCTTCATATTTGCAAATAAGGCCTTGCCTCGTGCATCTTTGCCTCCCACAAGATAAACAACTCGTGTAAATTCATCTTGATGTTCCGTGCAACACATGGGCCTCTTGCTAGACTGAACATGATGACCGTGTCCACTCTATGTCTCTCCTCACAGGTGGTCATAGATCCGGCCGGATCTCGTCCGGTGCAGGAGGTGAGGAGGTCTAGCATTGACGTTGTCGGTGTCAGCGATGGAGGAAGTCGATGTGCACCGTCCTCTCCAAGCTGGCACCAGCGCGGACGAAGGTCCTCTGCACCCTTGTTCGCTGCCGTCATGTGGGCAGATCCCACCCGCCTGCCTAAGCGACATCCCGCCCACATGAGGTATAACTTCTTTTGGATTTCAAGCTTCATTGTACTCTGCAATCGGGTTTTCTTCTATACCACTACTTCCCATCTCGCCCTGTACAGTATCTAGGGTTCGTCGGCTGGTCCAACATCACATATTTTTCACTATTATAGAGGAAAGGCCACTCCAAAAGTTGTCCTGGTTTATCATTCATGCATCTATGGAGGTATACACATTTTTCGACAAAAAGTACATGGTGGTTGTGCGAACATTGTCCATATGCTCCTATTGCTTCTGCTAATCTAAAAGTATCCTTGGTAAAATGAAGCAATGCCCATGTAGAGGCGTCGATAAATGCTTCCGTCCTGCTTTGGTTTTCTTTTTCGGGTATCCTGCTTTAGTTCCCATCAAGATAATCATGATGCTTCTATTTTTTTGTGTATGTTTCATTAATTCTTGTTGAAAATTAAGATGCCGCTGTTAAGCTTGTTCCACTGCTAAAACAAATAAACGACTCTACATAAATATCATTTTTTATATTTTTCAAACAAGGATGCGTATTTCCATACCCGGGCATGTGTTCCTCAATTTTAGTGGAGCTGCACAAAATTGGATGGACATTGTTGCTGAGTTCTTCCATTCTCAAGCTTCATTACTGAGAAGAAAGAAAAC
This sequence comes from Triticum urartu, assembly GCF_003073215.2. Taxonomy (NCBI): domain Eukaryota; kingdom Viridiplantae; phylum Streptophyta; class Magnoliopsida; order Poales; family Poaceae; genus Triticum; species Triticum urartu. The sequence goes on from NC_053027.1 coordinate 317,579,023, forward strand.
ATAGTGAGGATTATCAAACTCCTTTGTTGCCTGACACAAACATGTTGCCGAAATTGATGATGTATCACACCACGATGAGCTATCGATGCTCATGGTTGCATCTCATGGTTGCATCGGCTGGTGAAGCTGATCGATGTTCAATGAAGAACAGGTTGTCTTCCATCACTGCTCTTTGCTTGTTACCACAAAGATGATATCCTTCATTGGTTCATCTAGGAGCAGTCGTTACGTTGGTGCAATTTTATCACACAATTAGATATGAACCAAATGTTTCCTCGAAGAAGCACGGACGTTGGTACTAAGAGCAAAAGTTTTGTATTGATTTCTAAGGCTTCACACAACTTTGTCTTTAGTTACCCTGTAATTTTATTTGTCCAGCTTTTAACTAAATATGTGGTCAAACTTTGTTTTAAAACATGGTGTGGAATAAAAAACCGGATGGAGGTAGTACCCCTCCATTTTTATTTACTCTGCATATTAGATTTGACTGAAGTCAAGCTTTCTAAACTTTGACCAAGTTTAGGCCGAACACAAAAAACCATAATTACTGAGAGAGAGAGCAAACTATACATACTCGCACACCTTCTAGATAATTGAAATTAAAATTATTTATTTGTACACACTCTCACACTTTTCTGATAATTTGGCGCGTGTGTGGTTGTTCACTTAACGGAGGGTACACTACTAGGGAAAACCTTATACACATAATATTAGCAACAGCACGGCACAAAAAGAAGCGCTCCAGCTAATTAGCAGTAGTGCGGTCAAGAAAAACCCGCTACTGATGCAAATTTAGGAGTAGCGCGTGAGGGCTAAACCGCGCTGCTACAAAAATCGACCAACAGCAACCAACACATAAGTTTAGCAGCAGCGCGGGGTCGCGGTGCGCGCTAGTACTACACAAATAGTAGTAGCACGCTTTTTGCTCACGTCACTGCTACTAATTTTGAAATTATCCACATGGTTGGCCCCGTTTAGCAGTAGCGCATGCGAAAAACACACGCTGCTGCTACGCTCTTGTCAGTAGCGTGTTTTCGCTCCCGCGCTACTGCTGAGTCATAGGATCCCACCACTTTTTTCCACCCACCCACCCATCCTCCCCTCCCCCCAATACTCTCCCTCTTCTACCTACCTTTCTCTATCTTCATTACTCCTAGCTAACTACACCACCTCCATTAATGCATCTCCTTTCTCTTTTTCCTTCCCCCTCCACTAGTTGAAGTTGTCTCCTCCCAAATTAGCTAGCTAGGTAGATGTAGCATTTAGTTAAGTGTCCTATTTGCCCCTAACTAGATCTATCTTTGTCAAGAAGAGCTTTGTGCACTTTTGATCTCCCTACATCATCATCTCCACCGTGTGCTCGATCTCGAGATAGAGATGATTAAAATTTCCTGCATTTGCAAAATGGAAATATATGTATGTGTGTGTGATATGATAATTGGGCAATGTGATGGAAATTATGTGTGTGGAATGAGTTGACGCCAAATTGTGCTTTTGAGTTGCCTATGTTTTGCCGAAATGTCGATTTATTTCCATTTCGGCGAATTCCAAGCAAACTCTAGATCTATATGTCCTATTTTAGGGAAGGTCATGCCGAATTTTTGTATGACTTTGATGCATGCGCGCATTTTTATAATCAATTTGTTTATTATTACCGTGCAAACGTTCATGATGGTCAATGGAACGATGGTGGACATGTGGTTGCGGTCGGCGGTGGAGGACATGAAAGAAAATAACTGGATAGAGGTTTTATGTCCGTGTCGAAAATGCAAAGGAACTAGTAGTGTGACCCGCACATTTGCGTGGCTAGATGGCTACATTTTGAAATGTGTCGCGATTGTTTGGTTTTGTGTAGTTAGACCAACAATGAACTAATATTGATTTAATTTATCAACTACATAACTTTGTGATACATACATAACTTTGTGATCCTTTCCCACTCATAGTTGTGGGTTTCCCTATTATTCCTACCATTTTAATTTAATGCAATGACATACCTTAGTTTTCTTCCATGCATGCACATGTTGCTCTTACTAATTGATTTTAGTTGGTTCTCCATCCAAGACAATGAAATCATTGGTGGATATTAACAAAAATTTCCAAAACTTTCCGGTGATCTCAATATTCAACACCAAAAAGATGGTCACTTAAAGAAATATTGACAGGAGGTGATGGCCTAGGAAATCTTGAGCTTCTATTTTATGGCATGTACTCCATTCGTCCCAAAATTTAAATCCTATTTATTTTATCCTAAGTCATATGACTTATTTTGGTTCACCAAGTTTTTAAAAACTTCTGCAAATCATGCCGGCTATTGATATAGGTCGGTCTTGTTATGTATTTTCATAGTGTTTTACTTGGTATTGCAGATATTGGCGTTCACTTCAGTAAAACTAGTTAAACTATAAATATTGACTTACATTTTGCAGGTGATTTGTTTAATGAACACATATTGAAATAAGGTTTGTGGAAAGCACTATTTTTTATTTTCTAAGGTAAAAGAATTACATGTATCAGAACACTAATTTTGCAGTATTTCTTTTTTTCATTGTCGAGTCCTTGAGGCATATGGATTTTTCTCTAGGTGATTTTTTCTAGTACTCTTATCTGATCAATGGTTGATGCATGTTGATAAGTTGAGACCTAGTCGTTGATGCATAATTCTTCACTAATTGTTCAGTCGCGAATGTATATTTTAATTTTCAAATGTTTTCGTCTCCAAATACTTTCCACAACATATAGTCTTATTTGTATATAGATGTATGTAGCTATAATCAATGATTCTAGAGAATCTTTAATGTTTTAATCCGGTCAAAACTCATCAATCTATCAACCTTACTTGTGACAAACCTTCTAAATATCGGCCCTTCTAAATTCCATTTGTTTTTTTTTTAATATAAATGATAATTACATAAATTTGTGTGAGAGCATCGTGGGCACATATTGGATGCATCATTGTGTCTTGCCTTGCCTTTGGACCACTGATCATTATCGTTGAATACACTGCAATGATGACTTTCATCTGCTAGAAAAAGTCCATGTATATGTTCAATATTTCTTTCCCGCGTGCACATTAATGAATTGTGTACTGGGTCTTGGTTGTTATATTAGTCTAGCGCACCAAGCCAGTAGGGAGTATGGATGCATCTCTCTGTGGCTCCTTTGTATACATATGTGTATTCTTGTCTAATCAATTAGGTTGCCTTGAAAAAACAATCTGGGCCGACTTCTACATCTGGTACAAATTCTATGTTTAAAAATTGTCATGTAATTCTATAACATCTTATATTACAAAATATAGTTTTTCAGCAAGGGACTCGATAATATGTATAAACAAATAGTATATGGTATATAAATTTTATTCCAACATAATGAGGGCACATTTCTTGATTATATAACTTCTTTTCATGGTTAGGATATTCTGACATGAATTGCACATAAGTTGGTTTCAGAAAGAAATATATGACATGTAATTTCCTCCTAAGCCACATTCAATATATTTATTCTTGCATACTTAAAAAGCAGACTTGCCTTACACAATAATAATAATCTAATACGATTGATGATAGAGAGAGACTGTCATTTCGCTAACGTCAACTTAAACATGCAAGGTAAAATGGCACCACACCTTTAATATGGGACTGAGAACAAAGGAGATTGAGAACACTAAAATAGAAAATATATTAATATATCCAAATGCTTAGAAGAAAATTAGTTAAACAATGCATCAAGCTACATCTTCTAAGCTTATTATACTAACCTATTGAACTTCAAGTTTGTGTAATACATATTGGCAAACTATTTCTCTTAGGGAAGTTCAAATGAAGAAAAGTAGACAATAACACCGAACTTATGTTTTGATCATTTCAGTTGTGACAACAACATGTTGGTAAGTTGGAGTTTTGAATGACACTAAGTCCAGCTCAACTACAAAACCAAATCAAAATGTAGCACAAAAAGTAGATAAAATTATCCAATTTAAATGTTAGCAAGGAAATAGGAATATGTAACCAATAAGTATATTCAGTAAAAAATAGGGCCATATTAATGTAAACACCAACCACATAAAAACACATCATTTCTTCATAGTTGCCACCATTAACTTTGAGGATCGATATGAATAGAAAGTATTTATTTAAAACCTACAAATAAAAACCATTGAAGAAAAGTAGATACTATATTACTTTCATAATCATAGTATTATAAGATAATAGTATAAAAAACTAAACTATCTACAATATATTCTATAATGAAAGGCTTTATTGCTTAAAACTAGAGAAAATGTACATGTACCAACCTGATTCTTTGTGTCTACCACCACATATCAAATTTCATCTGAACTTTCTTTTCTTTGGCTATCCTGTGAAGTGTGTACGAAGTAACCCTGAACAAAGAAAAATAAATTATTGTGCTCAGTACTCGCATCCAATTAAGGAAAGCTAGGAATGTATATAAGATGCACATATTAGTTACTACGGATTGGAAATTGCACCAAACAATATCTATTCATCGCAACAACCAGGAAGCCAACACTACCAATTCTTGTAGACCGGGGATAAGTGAGAAAGAATCGGAAATACAAATCCATCAGGCTTGCCCTCCAAGACCCTAGATGGCGCCACCATTTTTGTAGTGGCCTCCTAGGTCAGAACATCTAGTTTGCAGCCAACGTCTCTCCAAGGTACATGTTGGTGCCCTACAGGAAGACCTCCAGCATCTCACCATTTTGCTGCCACTCGGTGTAGGCGTCATGTTGGTGCACGTATTCATGGACCACAAAAGCACACTTGGTTCTCGAGACCTTGATCTCCAGAAAAGAGAAGCTTGCATCTTAGGCGAAAAATATTGCTTGCATCTATATATAAAATTCTCACACTGTATCATGTGTCAATGGACGATAATTAATTGGGATAAGGCATGGTGATCGCATATCTTCATGGTGAAAGTAATATGTAGATTTTGGAACCATCAATCCACCATGCATGGATGGGGATTTTTATTTCAGGAAAACATATCAAACATTAGTATCAAGTCATTAATCTACCAATCTTCCAAGACAACATGTACAGACTCACCTCCTTAGGCTAGATCCTAGATGGTTGGTTTTTGATATGCCCTCCTAGGAAAAAGATCATGGTCTTCTAACTGAAGAAGCAGCATGCTCTTGTGTGGACCTGTGCTAAGAGAAAACCATGCTGATGATTAGCCTGGGAAGAAAACGACGTACAATTGATGGTATTCCCGATTGTGAAGCTTCGGCCCACACCGGCTGCTCTTTTTCATTAAAGAGGTACCAATAATTGCCTGCTGACTTGAATCTGTAGACGTTTTGAGAAGGTGTGAGAGAAACAATAGCAGGAGCGCGGCAGGATAGCAGGAAGATGGCTACCGTATCAAGTAGAAGACGCGACGGTAGAGGTGCATAGGCAAAGCAGAGGAACACACCTTCTGCAAGGACAAGCTTGTTGTTTTCTTTTATAGACGCAGTTGATTAGATGTATGTGTCCTAGTTCAAAAAATATATATGTACATGTCCAAGTAGGATAGGAATTTATTTTTTCTTTTTAAGAATAGGACTTTTCTTTTTTCCTTGTGTAAGCATATAGACGTGACCACATAATGTATGACCTTGTAGGGTAGGATTTTTTTAATAATGTACGTAAGGGCATGATAACACGGTAGTCATTATTTCCCTTTTTTTGGTGTTCGCGTGTAGTTGTATTTTTGTTCTCTTCTCTTTCTAGACAATCCAAACTATCTCTTTCTTTGCAACTTAAACTTTCACCTTTGTGCGTGTTGCCTAAAAAACATTTGTACGTGTCATGCAATATACATAGGTTTAGGCTTGTAAAGTAATATCGTTAAATCTCAGCCATAAATATTATTGATCAACGATGTATATTATTTTAGCTTATGTGGAAGAATATGGTGTCTTCTTTTACTTTTGTTTTAAGTATATAATAGATATTTTGGCTCGATCCCTATGACGATGGTCGTGTCGATGCGCACCTTCTTATGATTTGTTTCATGGATGGCTATACTTGGTTGATAATTGAAGATGAGGATGACGATGTTGAGGATGCCGACGGGGCAGGCAATGAAAACACGGGGCAAACGAAGACATGATTGATAATGGCGGCGGGGAAGAGGCCAGACATGGCGGCGGAGAAGGGGCCGAACATGGAGGAGGAGAAGGGGCCATACATGGCGGCGGAGAGAACATGGACTCCACACAGCAGAGTTCATCGGTACTAAGTTCAACCGCGCAGGACCCTCATGTTCAAGCACTGCTTTGCAAGGAGACGAGTACTGAGAGAGCTGCTTCTAGAGACGAGGCTAAGATGGAGCAATTGGTGGTAGATTCGAACACCCCATTGTATGACGGTTGCAATCTTGAGGTGACCCACTTGAGTTTCACGCTCCAACTCCTGAAGACGAAGGCTAAAAACAAATGGACCGACACTAGCCTCGATGAGCATCTCAAGTACCTAAAGGATGTTCTTCCCATGGGGAATCTAGGTCCTACTAGTGTTGATGAGGCCAAGAAGATCGTGTGCCCTCTTTAACTGTCGCACATTAGATACCATGCATGCATCAACGATTGCATAATTTACCGGAAGGAGCACACGGAAAATAAGAAGTTGTACGGTGTGCAATGTGTCAGATCTCGGGTTTTGGCAAAACACTCAGGGTTCGAACACTAGGGTGCGCGCGAAGATCTCCCCCTACGGATCCACGTCCTAGCTTCGCTAAGATCTCAAGGTCTAGATCGACGAACTCACAACACAAAGGACTCATGATTTATATTTGTTCGGGCCACCGTTGTGGTGTAATACCCTACTCTAGTGTGGTGTGGTGGATCACCTCTTGGGCTAAGGATGAACAGTACAAGGGGAAGAACAGCCTCATGAGGCGAGGTGTTCTTGTCCTTGGTGGGTGTGAGGATGAACTAAATGAGTCCCTGACCCTCCTATTGTGGTGGCTAATCCTATTTATGGAGGCCCTGGTCCTCTCCCCAAATATTGAGCGGGAAGGGAGCCAACACCGGCCAATTTGAAAGGGGACAGCTAGTACAGCTTATCCTGACAAAAGCAGTCTTCGCCTGCAAAAGGCTCTAGTGGTGACGCCGCCTTGGGCTCCATGGTGACCTCCGTCTTGCCGTCCTGCTGGTCTTGGTCTCGTTGCACTGATATGGAAAACTTTGCTTGATGCCTCGGTACTCCGCGCCTTTGCTTGCTTCCTTAGAACCAAAGAGGAAACAAGGACACTATGCATGCTGGCGCCCGCCTGGCGCCTGCCTGATCCTGATCGTCATGGCTCACGTCATTCAAACCGCGCGAGGTTTGCCTTGCCTTGAACTCTACGCCCCTCATGAACAGCCCTATGAGGGCGCTCCCGAGGAAGTCTTGTGTCATCTGCCTCGCGAGGCTTGGCCCCTGCGAGGGTCTTGGGTGCTTGTTAGTAACGATGGGCCGCACGGGCCCGCTCGCATAGCCTCGTCGTGGGCCGCAGGAAGACAAGTCTGGGACCCCCGTTCCCAGAACGCCGATAGTAGCCCCCGGGCCCAAGGCGCGCTCGGGCTTGGCTTCGAGGCGAAGCCAAAGGTCAAGTGTGGAGCGCCGCGGGCACCAATAGCCTGTGGCCTTGGTCGATGCGTTGCTATTGATTGGACGTGGGCGTCTCCGCTTCCCCACACTACCTCGGCAACTGCCCGACTTGACAAGTCCCCGCCATTGGTACCGATCGCGTCTCGTCCAGCTATGGAGGCTCTTCCCCCGACGACAGCTCCAACAATGGTGGTTACGACCAGCCGACACGCCGCTGTGCCCTCTTCAATGGTGGTAGCGGGTCGTCTCATCGTCGCTCCTCCGTGAAGCTTGAGGAGGAGCCTGCCCCTGTGGACCGCTGTAGGGGCAGGCGCTGCTTTTATTTTGTTCTTCCTTTCCTTCCTATATCAAAAAGAAACAAGAATAGGCCCCGGAGGGGCGTGTATCGAACTATGATCTCAATCATTATGCTATGTTTGTTGTTTCTATGTTGTGTCGTTATTTTATGTAGAGGTAACTTAGCTTGGCATGTGTGGGGTAGCCTCCTCTTCAAGAGGGACTTGCTTCCTAGTGCCTGTGAAGGCCTTCCTTGACTTGGCGGGTGCTAGGGAACCGCAAAAACCGCGTTAGAAGCTTCGCTAGGAGGGTTATCATTCACTCGAGCCTCGACCTAGCGCTTCGTATCGCGATACCCGATGGGCACGGATTAGGAGAGGTGCACCAGCTTGTGGGCTCGAATGAGGATGCCTCGTGAAAAAATAGTCGAAAGGCAGAGTGTCAGTGTCAAAACCGGCGGATCTTGGGTAGGGGGTCCCGAACTGTGCGTCTAGGCGGATGGTAACAGGAGGCGGGGGACATGATGTTTACCCAGGTTCGGGCCCTCTTGATGGAGGTAATACCCTACGTCCTGCTTGATAGTTCTTGATAATATGAGTAGAACAAGAGTTGATCTACCACGAGATCGAAGAGGCTAAACCCTAGAAGCTAGCCTATGGTATGATTGTTGTTGTTGGTCCTACGGACTAAACCCTCTAGTTTATATAGACACCGGAGGGGGCTAGGATTACACAGAGTCGGTTACAAGGAAGGAGATCTACATATCCGTATTTCCAAGTTTGCCTTCCACGCCAAGGGGAGTCCCATCCGGACACGGGACGAAGTCTTCAATCTCGTATCTTCATAGTCCAACAGTCCGGCCAAAGGATATAGTCCGGCAGTCCGGATACCCCCTAATCCAGGACTCCCTCAGTAGCCCCTGAACCAGGCTTCAATGACGATGAGTCCGGCGCGCAGATTGTCTTCGGCATTGCAAGGCGGGTTCCTCCTCCGAATACTTCATAGAAGATTTTGAACATGAGGATCGTGTCCGGCTCTTCAAAACAAGTTCCACATATCACCGAAGAGAGAATAATATTTCCATAAATCTAATCTGCTGACGTACTCCGTAGTGTAACATCACACCACAGCTAGGTCTTTATTGGAATCGTTTTTCATAACCAATCTCGGCGTGTTTTGAGAGAGATTTCATTCTGGTTATGGTAGTGCAAGTTATGCTAGTTCATCAAGTCCAGCCTTGCAAACGCCGGCCCCTTCGCATGTGGGAATTTAACCCGGAAGGACCGCGAGCTATTAAACATTTCCTCGGCATGACGCACGAAGAGATGTACAAATTGTTCTTCGGACCACAAATAATGTGTCCGGACATCACTAATGATGCAGGTCTGAGCTGCAATCGCCCGGATACCCAAGTAAGTAGCCCCCATCCCTAAGACCTCACCAAATCCCTTGCGAACCAGGATGCTGGAGATCGCGCTTTATCAAGCGCCCTCAGGAGAAGATAAAGGGGGGAACAAGGAGGCTAGTGCCTCCATGAAAGAGGTTAGCCGGGGAGGAGGAACTGAAACTTCCTCTCCCCAAGGGAGGAAGAGAAACACCTCTGAGGACCCGGAGACAACGGTCTCCAAACGGGGGAAGAAATCTTCACCGGAGGGTCCTGCCCTGGGGGATACCCTGGCCGCACTATGCCCTCAAGGGGATCAGCCCTCCACCGAGCTGTAAGTAAAAGGGTACTTAATAATGAAAATATCTCGCCTTACTTCTGAGGAAAATAATCGAAGCATTTATATTGCAGTTCGGATCTTAGCCCTTCTCAGTAGAGCTCGTCTTCAGGGGATATTCGAGAGAGATGATGGAGAGCGAAACGCCTCCCCCTCCACACCGCCTCACGAGGCGGGCGACCCTGAGGTGTCGTCGCGGAGGGTTTCTCCTGATCCGGCAAGGCCAGAAGGTAATCCTATGGCCACCTGAAGTCCTCAGTATCCGACTCTTGAAGAGAGCAATCAAAAGAGTCTAGCACCGTCTGGTGTGCGGTCAGACGTACTGAGGGATCTGCTAGAGCAAGTAGCTATCTCAAAAGAGCACCGCACGTTGATGGGTACGGTAATTGAAAGGATTTCGTCCACCGAAAGCGGGTTGCATGAAGCCTTTATGAGTGGACTGACGGGTTTTGAGGTACGTGAAATGATGTACATTTTTTACAGTACCGCACATTTTTAGATGTGCCCTGTGTAGATAGTAGCCCCTGAGACTCTGGGTGCTGCTGTCGTGGTTCTAAATCTGACAGTGATGTAGGGGGGTAAGTATGGAGAGGCAAGATCTTAGCTATAGAGGAGTTGTAGGAACACAAGATTTACGAGTACAGGCCCTTCTCAGAGGAAGTAATAGCCCTACGTCTCGGAGCCCGTAGGCGGTCCACTGGATTATGCGTGTGTGAATTACAGGCGTGCGAACCCTTGTTTCAGAGGAGGGGGTGGCTTATATAGAGGGCGCCAAGACCCCAGCCAGCCCACGATACAAAGGGTTCAATGTACATTAAGGCAGGGCATTACTGGTAACGCTAGTAATAAAGTGCTATGATGACCATAAAAGCTACTTAATAACCGACCGTTAGCATGCGGAGCGCCTTTAGGTCACCTGACCGTCTAGTGGCTTGGTCTTGGTTGAGTGCTTGCTTCTTGGTCGAGTATCTTCAAGTCTGTCGAGTGAGACACCTTCAAGTCGATTGAAAGATGATTTCTTCTGGAGATGTCCTTGGGTAGGTCAGTTTGGACAGGTCCATGACCCTACCCTAGGTACACAACTTCATCATTAGCCCCCGAATGGATCGAGGATTGAGTGGGACAGGGTTTGAGCACTTTTCTGACTCGTTTTTCATGCCACGAGCATACCTTGTTTCGGATCAATGAACCCGAGTGTTGACAACGACTTCCTTTCCAGTCACCTTGATCCATTCGTAATTCTACGTTGAGTGAGTTTCTTTACTCGAAAGGCTCCGAGTGATGGTGCGGAGGAGATTTTTGGTTTGACTAGTTGTTCTGCTATCCACGGATTTCGTGGGATCTGAATTTTGGGAAGCGCGCGGGACGGGGGATGCTGTAGCAATCAGATGGGATAGAGCAGAGCCGCCTCGATCCCCGCGCCACCTTTTTCGCCACGTATCGCGCGCGTGATTGTTACGGGATTTGACAGAGCCGCCTGGGCCTACCCGTGAGCCACTCGGAAGCGGCCTCATATAAGGCGTTGGACTGGGGTCTCCCAAACAGTGCGTTCCCATTACCTCTTCTCCTCTTCACGCCCCTCCGCTGCGCTCGCTCTCGCCCCAGTGCCACCGCTCCGTACGCGTCTCGCCGGCGACAATGGGGAAGGAGAAGACGGCGGCTCTGGAGAAGGCAAAGAAGGCGACAGCGAGGTCGAAGGGGAAGGCGACCAGTCGGGGCGTATCTTCCTCGCGAACCGGCCTGCCGAAGGGCTGGATCCAGGGCGACTGGATCCACTCGAGGATCACCCAAGAAGACCTCGACGACCTGGCCGAAGGGGGGCTGATCCCCTATGACTCGGCGCGGCTTCCGGGGAAGGAATCAGAGCCGCAACCTCGGGAGGGTGAGCGTGTTCTTCTTGCCACCCACGTCGACCGTGGATTTTCCTTGCCTCCTGACCCTTTCTTTCAAGGGTTTCTAAACTTCTTTGGGGCACAACTCCACCACTTCACTCCCAACACAATCGTTTATCTCGCCGCTTTCATTTCTTTGTGTGAGAACTTTCTGGGTTGCCGGCCTCACTGGGGTCTTTTCAAGCACATTTTCACTTGTCGCTCCCAGACGGTGAAAAAGGCTAACCCGAGTGACGAGAGGACGCAAGTGATTCAGATGTGTGGGGGTCTTGGTATCCAGATGAGAGGGAAAAGTTCTTTTCCGGCCATGATTCTTCCCGACTCAGTCCGCGGATGGCAGTCGACCTGGTTTTACTGTAAGGACCAGTCGATGCCAGGGCAGTCGACTGGCCTCCCTCCCTTGACCATTGACCGAGTGAGGAAACCCTCCCCTTTGAAGGTGCTCCCGGAGGAGAAGGCGCAGGTGAGGGTGCTGGTCAATCGAGTGGTCCAGCTTATTGTTGACGGGGTCACCGGTATGGATCTCTTGGAGGTCTTCCTTCAGCGGCGCATCCATCCTCTTCAAGCCCCGAGACCATCCGATGTGGATGTATTCGGGTCTTGAAGACTCCACTCAGATCCACCCGGAGGATGTCGACGACGACACACTGGAGAAGTGGCTGTCGGGCATTACCGGGAACAAGGACAAACCCAGGGGAGCCAGGAGAGTCCCTCCATTCGACCAGTCTCATGCACCAGAGAAGGTCTGATTCTGAGTTTTTATTTTGTAATTTGAATTCGCTCCTGCATACACTGCGTCGACTGACTTTGTTCTCCCTGCTTTCTTTCAGGCCATTATTGAAATGTACTCAATGCCCAATGGAGAGCAAGAGCAAGCTCTTGAAGGCGAGGCGAGCGGCGGCGACAGTGGCGAGTGGACTTCCGACGGTGAAGGGGGTGGAGGAAGCGACGACTCAAGTGATGGAGAAGAAGTCGAGTCGCCTCCTCGCCGGGAGAGGCGATCCAAGCTCGACCAAGAACGATCGAGTGCCCGTGAAAAGGCAACTGCTCAGGGTGGTCAGTCATCGAAGTGTCCTCGGGTCTCTTCACCAACCCCAACTGAGAAAGCGCCAAAGCACCCCAAAGTTGCAGAGCCGAAGACTCGGAAGGCGTTGCCGAAGATTAAGATTGACATCCCCGTTGCTTCCGCATGAGTGTCTCCTTTCGTATTCACTCGACGCTTCATGCTATTTGTTTTTCTTGTTTTAACTAGATGGACTTTGGGGTTGTCAGTGTTGCCACTTCCGGGACCTCAGCTTACAGGGACGAGGACGAGGTGATGGAGGATGCGGTCACTTCTAATCTAGGTATGATTTCTGCCATACTGTCTTTGTTTGGTCGATCCAATTGCAATGTGCATCATTGAGTGATGTGACTTTGGCAATTGAACTCTGCACAGCTCCCAACGTTATTGACCTCCCAGATGATGACGAAGAGCTCGAGAGGCCTTTGACGAGGAAGAGTAAGCAAGCTCCTACAAGCAAGGCGTTACAGTCGACACCGAGGGCGGAACCAGTCATTCAGGACGCTGGCGACGACAATCGGGGTTCTGTTACCTTCGCCGTGCCGCTGTCGAGTGCCTTGTCTTCTTCGTCGACTGCTCAGGCCTCTGTCGACCCATCTTCGGTATTTGCGACCCATCATGTCCCGGAGGACGAAGTGAACGCTGCCAGGGAGGCTATACGGCAGGCGGGTGTCATGATGGAGAAGATGAAGATGGTGCGAGACGCCAGTCAGGCTGCCTACGACGCCAGCTTAGCTCTCCAAAGCAACGTTCATGTTAGTTGGTCGCCGCTTGTTCTGTTAGGATATGATATATGAAGACTCCTTTCTGAAAATCTTTGCGTTATTACACCCACTGGGTGCGTTGCTTGAACTTTGAATTAGTGGGGGCACGCTGAGTGCACCCACTGGGTGTAGTCCCTGAGACTGCGGTGGACTGCGGGCAGTCGACTATAGTCTTTGTATCTTGTCGAACGTAAACCGAATTGATAGTTTGTCTCTTCCACTCGGTCTGGTCGAGTGGGGTCGGAACCGGTGGGGGCACGCCAAGTGCACCCACTGGGTGTAGTCCCCGAGACCGCGGTCGGCTGCTGGCAGTCGACTGTGGTCTGAGCTCTTTCTGTCCCCCCCCTTTTTTTTACTCCCTGCACTCGACTCTGGCGGGCCGGTCGAGTGGGATCAGAACCGGTGGGGGCACGCAAAGTGCACCCGCTGGGTGTAGTCCCCGAGGCTATGGTGGACTGCGGGTAGTCAACCGTAGCCTTAGTATCTTTTTTTGCTGTAAAAATAACTTCTCCCCTTTGATTTCAGAAATCTTGTGATCTTGGAGCTCGCTTTGCTGACTTGGATAAACAGCAGATCCAACTGAACCTTGACTTGGAGCTGGCCAAGACAGAGCTGCAAAGGGTCAAGGACGGCGCCACTGGTAAGACGAATTTATCGACTGGTCTGTCTTAAGCTTGAGTACCCTTCTGCTCTTTCTGAATCAGGCATCATTTCTTTGTAGAGAAACTGAGAGAAGCTCTGGCGAAGAAGGATTAGGATTTGGATGCTGCTCGAAAGGAGGCTTACGACAAAACCGCTCTAGCTGCACAGAAACTGGCTTCGGTCGGCCAGTTGGAGGAAGAGAATACCAGGCTGAAATCTGCTCTGAATGACGCCAACAAGGAGTGCTCGCGCTGGAAGAAGGAGAATCTCATCCTGGGCGAGAAGGTGGAAAGCATTGCTCGCAGGAGGGACGATCTGGAGAGCTACCTCAGGGGTCTTGCCAAGAAATTGTT